>NC_134709.1:52502988-52782988 GCF_043290135.1 Rhipicephalus microplus
ATCACTTTTTTAGCACCCTCTGAGGAGGGTGCGAGAAGGGTGCACAAGGGTGTTGAGTGCCCATGGCAGGGGTGCCAGTATTCTTTTAGACTGCACTAATAGATATCGGCATGCACTGATTACACACTACTTGAAGAAAGTGGTCCTGATTATCAATGGTGCGCCACCTGTCGAGCTCCATTCATTGCATCTGGGCAAAAATATAAACGCGTACTATCGTGTATGAACTTGTGCTGGATCTATATATACTTCACAGTATATCCATAATGCGCGTTACAGAAAATGAAGCCTTGCTGCCCTTGCATATTGCGTTTATTTAATAGGCAAATAAAACATAAACTTTTCTTCTGCCACACAACTTTTTCACCAGATATACGTTCACGTATACGTACACTACACATGCAACACCTCAAATGTTTATTATATTTATTCAGTTTCACTTCATTGACAATTCTTTGCAGCATACAATTACACTGGTTTCATTTTAGTATACTGCTTCAAGTACATAATGACTACAAGTGAAATATACGCTAATATATCCCTGTAATTCTTTCAAGTATCTACAATCCCAGTGGTTTCCAGTTTAATACTCCTTCATGTACACAATCGGTTAATAGGAATGAAATACAGGAAAATATATACTAATGATTCTTTCAAATATATACAATCACCATGATTTCACTATATACGCCTTCATGTACACAATCGTTCCCAAGAAGTGATGCACACAAAAATATATATGGATAGTGTTTTCAAATGTATACAATCACAGTGGATTAAGCTTTGTATTCCTGGATGTATAACAATTGGTTATGAGAAATGATGTACATGCAAACATATACGGGTTTTCACACATATAACTTTAGCGAATACTTAAGAAACCAATACAATATGATCAGAAACACAATGAGCTAAAAACGAACAAAAACTGAGTCAAAACACACAAAAAACAAAAGAGGTAATGCATAATTATGGCTAATGACACAGCTGGGTCACTTTATGCCAAATGTCCCAGCCATTTAGCAACCATCTCAAATGTATTCGAAAAACTCGTGCTGCATTGAAAATAGTGAACTTCTGGAATATTTAGGAGAGGAAAAATATTTGGTCACGTGGCTGCCCTCTGAACTTCCTGGAATGCCGTCTAGGTGTTGTATGTGAAAAATTTTATTTTAAAAGCACCGCTCCTTCTTTCCATACGAAACTCGGTCTACGTGTTACGTAACAAGAGCTTAATTTGGGAGAGTTGGTTCATCGTGGTTGTGTGCTAATCACAGCGCGACAACTTTAGGAAGAGACAGAAAGGACAGGAAAGAGCACCGAATGTCAACTGAATTTAATGAATGTGCTACGAGCGCTTTTATACGGAGTACAAGAACCGTGTTCATGCGCGACGACACGTGTGAGCACTACAAAATAATCTTAACTGTGAAAAGAATACTCCCTTTCGGAAAGGATAAGTGAACGTGTAGTGATGCACTGATCATTGGTTTACCTGATAAAAAATACTTCTACACACGTTAAATTGGCATTAAGTAAACCTATTCTCGTGACGAATGGGGCAAGATTGACTATTCCTATTGCTGTTTAGTACACACACTTTTGAAAGCTTGCAAGGGGTGGAAAACAACACGCTAATATCATACCTGCTGGCTATTTTTTTAATTGTGAGACACATGATGTGGTATAACATGCAAAGGTTTTGGTCATTGTTTTTTGTTGGTCCTGTCTTCTTTAACTTTACTTTCTGCAGGAGGGTTGTGCAAACGGGTGTGATGGTTCTGTTGGGAAAGCCAGCATATTTTAGTCTTTTATTCTGGTTTTTAAACCTGACCTCACCCTTGTGCTAACATGACTTCTGAAGGGTGGCCTGAGTACATGTGGTATCAATTCCTCTTTCTACTAATTTTGAATGCCCACTATGAAAAGGCAGAACATTCTTAGCACACTCCTGGGCTGATAGCACCAGCCAATACCCCAAGAGCATCATCACACTTGTTTGCGAAACCCTCCTGCAGAAAGTAAAGTTAAAAAAAACAGGACCAAAAGAAAAAGAGAATGACCAATCACCTTTGCATGTCACACGGTACTACGTACATAAGGTGTCTCACAATTTTAGGAAAAGAGCCAGCAGATATGACATTGTTGTTTTCCACCCCTTGCAAGCTTTCAAAAGTGCATGTACTTACAGCAACAGGAATAGACAATCTTGCACCATTCGTCACTACAATAGGTTTACTGAATGTCAATCTAATGTGTATAAGATGCCGCTAACATGTGGAAAAGTAAACATAGGACAAACTGGGCAATGCTTCAATGATCAAGCAAGACAGCATGCTTTAAATGTTAAGAAGGGCTATAGTAGTCTCATGGCCGGGCACCGTAAAGAATGTAAGTGTAGTCCTAGGTTTCATAAAACATGGTTTTTGAAAAAAAAAGCAAGCAGAAAAATGAGAGATTTTAGAACTCTTTATCAGAAAGGCCAAGGATCAATGCATCAGTACACCTTCACTTATCTTTTCCGAAAAAGAGTATTCTTTTCTCGGTTAAAATTATTTTGTCATGGTCACACATGTGTTGTTGCAGATGAGCCCTGGTCTTGTGCTCAGTATAAAAACGCTCGTAGCACCTTCAATAAAATTCAGTTGACAGCGCTCTTTAGTGTCCTTTTTGCGATAAGATTTTTATTACAGAAAAAATTTCATTTTCTTACAATTCAGGTATAATGATGAGTTTTCATTGTATCGCAACAAGGAGCAAATTGCTTCTCAATACGGACAAATATCACAATTTTGTGAAGTTCGTGATATTTTCTCGTATATTTCAGCAGCTTGAAAGGTCTAAAAATATTTTTACTCAAAATATACCTTCTGTGGAGTAAGTATTCACTGCTCAGATATTCATACAAAGTGCAATATGCAATAAAAAATGCAAACATAACACATTTTGCCTTTATTCTTGGAAGCGAATGTAGCAAAAAAATTGCACTATTATTATTGAGCTTCAAATACCTTACAGAAGCACATATACTTAACAGGTAGACCGAATTTGCTTTAGAAAAAATAAGCGGTAGATTTAAAACGAAATTTTCCACAAACAGCACACAGTCGGCATTATGCCAGGAAGTTATAAGCCAGCCACATGAACAAAACTTTTTTTCACTGAAATATTCTAGCAGTTCACTGTTTTCAACGCAGTAAGTCAGCACTTTTTTTTTTCAAATACAATTCAGATGGTCGCCAAAGTGGCTGGGACGTTTGGCATGGAATGGTCCAGCTATATTTAAGCAAAATAACTTACACAAATAACAATGTTTGTTCATCTACCATGACCACACTAGAAAAAGTTGTTCAGGCATTGTGATACTAAAATTTTCAGCGTCGTACTGCCTGAACAACTTCTTTGATAAACTCCAAACTCACGCAGAGAAAAAGCCGCTCAATCACGGTGGATGTTAAAGGCCTTGCGGCCGTAGACAATGCTGAAAATAAAAAAATCAACTCATCAGTGCTGTCACTCCTTCTTCGTCATTACTGACACGGAAGATTTTTCGGTTATCCATGTGGAGGTTCAGGAAGTAGGCTTGCTCTAGGCTGGGGCCGGGGGGTGGACTACGCAGGACGTCAGCGGCACCTTCTCATCCTGTAATAAGAGCAAATATGACTTCTCATAAAAGGATGTTCGTGCTGTTCTGGCAGCACCATATATAAAGAATGTGTAGTGTGTATCCTTCGAAATGGCGTGTAATTGACATTACACTGAACTCGAAGCATACAACCCATACATTCCAATAATTTCATATGATAAAGATAAGACTTTTCCAGCATACAGCAAATTCCCGAAATGAGGTGAAGTTGTAAGACTACAGCTCAAAAATGGCACTTACGAAAGCCTGAACTCACCTAAGAATCAAATTCCTTCTAGGGTAGTGAGCCAGTGTGAAAAACAATTCCTAAAGTACAACGTTAAGAACATGTAACATTAATCAAAATGCACAAGAAACTTACCTCTTCATGTACAAACAGTGAAGGCATCTCTGCTTTCTCTTTTACATGAGAACAAATGATCTTGGGCGTGGCACTAGCGAAGAGGTCTGCAAAAAAAAAGTAAAAGATTTACTGACTTTAATCACGCCTCTAACAATCTGAGGAATTGTTACAAGTCACCAATCAGTGCAATTCTGATTGCCTCTATAAAGGCATCAAAAACGAACAATTTTCTCGTTCTTTCTACTCTCACAAGACGCTCCGTCAATGGAATCTAATCCAAATTTGACGCTGCTCTTCCTATTTGCCTGCTTTTTAGACGTAGGGCTGCGAACATGTGTTTTGTGCACCTAATCTAGCACAGAAATTCGTCATCTATAATCCAATCATCTTAATTCATTGTAATTTGATAAAAGGTGTGATAGCTCGTCCAGTTTTCAAAGAGTTGCGGGCCTGCAATAGGCACTGCCTTGCACGTATGAAAGTACTTCTTTAAAAAAAAAAATTCAAAGCTTGCTTTCTGAAAAAGCGTCTGGCATATTTCGACAACCAAGCCCATCCTCTGATGGCAATCAGGGGCACGCTATTAGCGAATATTGACTACGGGATTTACAAACGTAACCCGTGCCTAAATACTCAGTTAAACACAATCACGCAAGTAAGAGCGCTCGAACGACACCAACGCGCGCGGACGCCGACTACGTTGCAGCAGCCATGGCTTATGCTAGAGCTACCGCACATAGCTCGAACAGTCACGTATACTCTCTCGATTTTGTTATAACGCCGAACATTATCGCAGATGAAAGCAAAGCACGAAAACAGCAAACAGAAACGAGGGAAAACAACGCACGGCGATGGCCACAACAACGCGCCTTTGGAAGTCTGCTAGATCTTTCCCTGTTGCTGGTGGCACTTGTCCTAAATAGCTTAAAAGACCGAGGCGCACGTGCTGGGAGCATCGCGGCATATCAGCACCTCCAACTATACCGTCTTTAAGCAAAAAAAAAAAGCCATTTCGTACAGTGCGCCTCTGTACATAATTTTTGCTTTTTCTTTTTTTTTGCGCTTACACCTACAGAAGCACGTTGCACATTTGAGTATTAATATAAATGTTATTACGATGTAGTCCAAAGCGCATCTTAAAACAATATCAATCACTTTGTGCAGTGTAGAGACAATGTGAGATCAGCAACTAATCCCGCCCTTGTTAAGTGATCACATCACTCACTGTATGAGTGATGCAGGCACTTACACAACATCGCGCATAGCAGTGTGAACTCGTTAAGTCACACGTTTAATCGGGCATCTGCAACAGGCCCGCGAACGCATGCTGTTGTAAATGGCTGGCAGCCTACTTCGGCAGAGCTGCTGCAGGCGCCCAGCTAGCGCTGTATGATTACTATTTACGAAAACAGTACACTCACCGTTAACAGGCCCACGTTGTCCGTGTCCGCAACTCCATGAATATTCCTGAATCCGAGCGTCACTTCGAACATGGTGTCACGCGTGACAACCATTGAATATGCGCCTGTTCGCTAGAACACACACAGCGACCAAGACCCCAGACCAACGCAACGCATTTGAAAGACGATGAGACAGAGAAAGCGACGTTGAGAGAGAGAAGGAGGAGGCACTGGCGGCGGCTAAAGCGCCGCGGCGGCGCCGCAGCTGTCGACGCAGGTGTTCGGTGACGCAACTATTCGCTTATCTACGCCGCCGTTGTGGGAGCAACGCTGGCCGGGGTGAGCGGGGGGGGGAGTGGGAAACCCGCCAGGACGGCGCCGAAGAGCAAATGCTATGGCGCATACGGCGGACGGCCGTTCCTCGCGGAATGTCTCCTTGTAAATGGCAACTCTCCTTCCAGCCAGTCGCACAGCGACGCAGGTTATTTACCAGCCTCGGGTTCTTGGAGTATTTTGACGGAATGCGATTGCAGTGGGCGAAAAATAGTGAAGCAAAACTTGCGGAAAACAAAGTGCACCATGGAATGGCCAGAAACAATAATTATTTCGTCCTTGGTGGCATTAGCGGGAGAGCATCGCTACACCTTTTTACAGAGGAATTTCTTTTTGCATTGTCTGTGTCTGGCACTTCCGCATATGGTGCCGCAAACGCTGAATGCGTAGTCGAAGCTGGAATAAATTAATCCACAGTCGCGGATGTTTAGAAGGCTTGTCACGCACCACGAAACGTGCCGAGGTTGTTATAACAAGCTTTTTGCTGACCACATGATCAGCACATAATTCCATATGGTTACCCAATGAGCTAGCTAAGCACCTGTAGCAAAGGCAGGGCACGTTCTTGTTAAACGTTGTTAATATAAACGATGGTTGTACATAAGTGCAGTGACAGCTTTCCGTGGGAATTGGTCATAACCCACGTTTTCGAGCGTAGAAGCACCTCAGCATACCTAATCAGCTATCACAGCAAGTTCGTAAGCAACGATCAGGTACGAAAATGTGCAGCTGTTTTCCATGTACTGAATAGTCCATGTACAGTGCGTTGACAACCGCCATTCCTTAAGCCACCTCCCATATAGACTCCTAGTATGAACAGGTGTGGGACCTTAAACAATAAGAAGCAGTGCCTCCCCCCCCGCACACACACACACACACACACACGAAATTCGAGGGCGCACGGGCTGATACACATGCATACTTATTCACAGGCGCACACACATACACGTATACACACATACGGTCACACACACACGCGACCGTAAACGCACGCGTGCATGGGCGTAAACATGTGCACAGGCACGCTTAACACAAGCACGGACTCGCACATACACGCGCACGCACACATGCACGGGTGTACACACAATCGCGCTTACACGCACACACACCCATACTCGGGCGAACATTATTTGTGTGTATATAATCTATAGTAAACATGCAGCTTATAACCAACGCTAAGGAAAGCTTTCGTAACATGGATTGCAGTTAATTGCCATTATAGATGAAACGCGATTTGCTTCTGCTGGCATTCTGCTGTATTCGGAGAGCACCTTCACACATTCTAAGTCAATTAGGCCGTCATTTAACGCAAGGTCCACATATTCGTACAGTAGCGGCGCTGCTCGGCCGCCAATCCGAAGGTCACGGGTTCTATGCCGGCCGTGGCAGTCGAATTAAGGCGGAGGCGAAAAGGTAGAAGCCTTTGCACTGTGCGATATGAGCGCTCATTAAAGAACACAAAATGGTGAAAATCTCTGCAGCTTTCCACTACGACGACCCTCATAATCATATCGAGGTTTTTGAGACGTAAAATCCCAAATATTATAATTATGTGTTCTTCTTATGCTGCATATTCCATCTGATGAATCGGCACCTACACCCTTCTCAGGCACAAAAGCACCCTTAGAGCCTATTTTAGGGTGCTATTGAGGCAAGCACCCAAACAAAGGGGTGCTTTTTTTTCAATCGACCATTTATGGGTGTTAAAGGGTGTTGCAAAGGGTGCTTTCTCGTAAAAGCACCCTTTTTACACCCTTTTGGGTGCAAACATTTTTACTGTGTATGGGCCGCCTTCTATGCTAGAATACACGATGCATAGTACGAAGTGCTCGCTCCTTGGTGTCGTCGCAGGTGATGTGCTGCCAGTATTGGCCCATGGAGTTGGACAAGCCTGAGAAGTACGGCGTCATTGAGGTGACGCTGCTCTCGGAGGATGCCATGGCGAACTTCGTCATCCGGACGCTGAGGCTACGAAAGGTGACACACTCGCTGACGCGATGTCCCTACAATAGACACCTCGAGGACATGTAGGACCTTTTTTTTTGGGGGGGGGGGGGACCTCCTTTAACTGGTACTTTTTGCTCTTCGAGGTGGGGTGGGGGGTGAGGGGGGTGGCACGGGCTTGGTGTGCTAACTCCTGGCTACGACCCTGCTCGTGAATTGCAAACTCAGTTTTCCCGGCAATGTCAAACGTTACGGTGCCTTTTGACAGACAGCAACCACGTTCATTTCTACTCGCTCCGTCAGACGATTGGAAATCTGTATATGTGTTGAAATGTTCCTTTTTTTTCTAGAAGCTATAAGTGGCTCTTATATTTTCGTAACGTCTAGCTGAATACACTTTATGCCTCGCTTCTTGGATGCCACAAAAATTTTGACCAAATTAAACGCTGCGACATTAACGCGCGTTCGACATGAAGTCGCGCTACCTACACGAAGAGTTCGCTTCAGCTATAATATTTCTAAGAAAATTCTACGTCTAAATCAAAATAAGGCTATTAGTTGAGAGTTCGCCTCGGTGGTACAGTCGTTACGGTGCTCGTGGGTTCGATAGTGGTCGCGGCGGTTGCATTTCATTGTAGGCGATATTTTGGAGCCTCTATATGCTTTACCGTGTCAGGGCACGTCAGAGTACACCAGATGATCGAAATTTCTGGATCCCTCCAGCAAAGGTCGGCCATCTAGCTCATGAGTCGACTCGCTTGGACTCAGATAGATACGTGAGGTCTGACTGAGTCCGGGTAAACAATATTTTGGTGAGTTTGGGTCCGAGTGAGTTTGCTTGAAGAAAATGTTAGTGAGTGTGAGTCCGAGTGAGTCCGGCTAAGGAAAATGTTTGTTGAGTCTGAGTCCAAGTGTGTCCGAAGCGTAAGACATATTTCTCGACTGAGTCTGTGAGCTTCACAATTTTTGCCGACCTGTGCCCTCCTCTAAGGTACGTCTTGTGATATCGCGCTTTTGACTCGTAGAACCCCCAAAATAATTACAATATGGCTACTTGTAGAAACACTCAACCTTCTTTTTTTTTCGTGATGCGTGTCGAATTCCAGTAGTAGATACATACCAACTTTTTTCTGCTCCGAGTTGAAGAATCACATTCCAATGGCAGATCGGGAGCGTAAATTTTGTGTTCCAATGGCACATTGAGACCAACTGCAGAATACGGATTGCTCCGTGGAGCAAGAATTCTGGCTGCGCCGGAAAACTGCGGATTTCACCGGATGTTCGCGTGATGCATTCTGTATACGCCCGCCTTTCATCCTATTACGGCCGGATGTTTACAGTCGCGGGCAGCCGTGGACGACACTCTTCGCGCCCCCTCGTACCATCGCGCCACCTCGCTAGATTTCCGCGGACCAACTGCTCTTATCAAGGCGTGCGCGTTCTAGTCGCTGATTTCCAAGGGCCATCCCACTCTGATCTACGCGCTCCGTTTGAGACCTGGCCTAGCGCTCATGATCTGACCTAGCACTCGTGATCTGTCCTAGCACTCGTGATCTGTCCTAGCACTCGTGATCTGCCATTGGAATGCAACGTAATTTCCAACAAACTTCCTTTAAGCCGTTCCAGTGAATGTTCGGTTGGAATGCCTACTTCAATAAGTGAGTTGTACTTCATCGTAATCAATAATTAATCGCGTATTTTCTCCCGCCTTCCAGGGTGAAGAGGAGCGTGACGTGTTCCAGCTTCACTTCACCAGCTGGGCGTCTCACACGCAGCCCTTCACCAACGCTCTGCTCGACTTCCGGCGAAGGGTTCGAACCTTCACCGACCGATGGTCAGCCATCGGACCCACGATCGTCCACTGCAGGTACGCACGGTCTCGCACCAATGCCGCTGCGACCGAAAGTTATGTTGGAATCTGCCTCTACGGCGTCCCCCGTTGTCGGGTCTTCGTTTTGCGTGTGCCAAGTCCTAGAAGTTCGTTTCTGGTCCACACAACGCATTCGTATACCGTCCGCTCTCTTGCAGTGACGGCTGTGGTCGCACGGGCACCTACATGTGCATCGACGCCAACCTGGAGCTGGCGGACGAAGACGGCGAGTACGACGTGTTCGGCTACACCAAGAAGCTGCGAGCGGCCAGGAAAGGCATGGTTGACACCGTGGTAAGCACGTGGCGCTTCTCTGTTACTATACCACTGCGCCCTTTTGGCCCATTCTGCCGCAGTTCAGTTCGTGGTCATCCGTGATGCGAAATATCTGCGTAAGACGGAACGCTTCATGACGAGACGGGACAATTAAACGATCGGCAGCGTCTCCGTGGAGATGCTGCTGGAGCAGCGTCCCCATCGCTCGTCGGCGCACTAGGCTATTGAAACAATCTTGTCCTCTTTAAGGACTAGGAGCCTTTCTGAATGCCTGTGACTATTATGCAGTACTGACGCCACATAAGTGTCAGCGCGCTTATCGATCATTTCCTCTTTCGGGGGGCGAAGCTCCCTAAGCCGTGTCGTGCGTCCGCGATGTATGTAGTTAGTAGTAGTAGTAGTTAGTAGTAGTAGTAGGTAGCCACCTCCACGGCCGGACTAGAGGAGCGGCACGTGCGCAACCTTTTCGATGAGGGGAAAACCCGCGCACGTTAATCATAAAGAAAAAGATAGTTGTTTCTGATGAACAGAGACTAAAATCGGTGACCTCATTTCCAATAATATTTGCCTTGAATTCGGTGCTTACTAAAAAAAAACTAGTTTCAGAGGGACGCTTTTTGAGCACTATCTGACCAGAAAGGGTTGTCACGTTAAACTCGCTTAGCGTAACCTCCTTACTTCTAGCAAGGTTTAGCGAGAGTCGTGCCACTGTGCCATGAATATGGTGAACTAGCATATAGCCTTGAACTAGAGGCGGTGCAACGTGGAAAGTAGACGCGAAGCGTAGGCCCTAAGAAAGTGCGCGAGTGTCACCTCTCGTATAGTCCTTGCAATGTCCGCTGGATGGCGTGTACTTCTATATGCTGAATATATGATGAAAAGATGCGAGAGGGCGGTACTTAGTGTTCACTAAATGGACGGACGGATAGACAGACGCACGGATGCACGGACGGACGAACGCATGGACGGACGCGTGGATGGGCTGAAGCAAGAATGGACGGATGGACGTTTCGCCCCACTCATTGTCATGCACTCCGTGGATTTGCTGCGATTTTGTTTCTTGCACTCCTCTATCTCTGTCCCTCTCACGTTTCTTTTCCCGTTTCCCTAGTGCAGGCTATAGCCGACCGTACTTTTGTCTGGTTAACCCCTTTGCCTTCTCCATTTCGTATTTCTTCCTACCGCCTGTGAGCGCACGCCGTGTAGGTTTTGTGGGTATCGGGTTCGGCTGCTGATGCGAAGGTCGTGATGCCAAATCCCGATCGCGGCGCCCACATTTTCGTTAGAGGCGATGTGCGAGAAACCCGCGGTAAATAAACAACGCGGAAACAATTAGGACGACACAGATGAAACAGGACCAGCTATTTGTTTCTTCCTCGTTGTTTTCGTGCCGTTTTTTTTTCTTTTTTTTTTTTTACTGGGAGTCTCTGCCGAGTCTAGAGTGCCTCGATGCGCGCGCTCCCAACAGAGCGCGCGGGCATCAAGGCACCCCAGACAAGTCCACACGCTTCGCAATATACCCATGTTTTCCTATCTGTGCCCCACGTCAAAGAACCCCACGTAGTCGAAACTGTCCGAGCCGGAAACTACGGCGTGTCTTGTAATCATGTCGTGGTTTTGGGACGGGAAACCCCGGATATTGTCACATTCCTGTGTACGACGCCTAACCTTGGTTGTCGAGTTGTATGACTTCGCGGAAAGCAATAACCATAGTTTGTTTTAAGTATTGAAAGTAAAATTACGTTCTGTATGTATGCGCGCAAGGTATCGACAACCGTCGTGGCTTCTTTATTTTTTCATATTATTTGCCATGATCAAGTAATTATGGATTCGTGTGACCTGCCGTTGCGTGTGCCTTCAGTGCCAGACGATCGTCCGTGATTCAGTCTTTTTATCGAATTTTGCTTAATGTAAGCCTTGGGGATGGTTTATGTCTCGTATATCCCCTCATTTTCAAAATAATCGAAGAAATCCTTTCTAAGACCGACTGACAATGTAAGACCGACTGACAAACAGCTAACTCTTATGGATCCTGATGGGTTACTGACGGAGCCCCCTAACGTAAGAGATTTTTTTTTTTCATATGCGAATGCATTTCTTAGTCGGGCTATGTCAGGCGTCCGGCCGTGTCTGCGCGCCGCCAGCTCGTCTCTCTCCACTCCCACTCCTTTTTCCATAACAACAGCTGTAGGCGGGCGCGCTTATCCTCGCCCCTTAGCAACCGGGGGAAGTGGTGTGGGTGGAGTAGCGGAGAGTGAGTGAAGAGGAGGAGCGTGTTCAGGCGTGTGAGTGCGCTCGCATTGCGGGAGTTCGGCGGAGCGCCTGCGTGTGTGGAGAGAGGAAAGGAGTGGGTAGATGCAGTGCTCGCCACTCCTTTTCTCGCTGTTCGCTCTCTCTCTTCTCAATGCCCCTCACTCTTCCATCCGCTCGCTCGTACGTATATATATAAAAGTGGAATGAAGCGCACGCCTCACTTTCGATCGTTCGCTGGCCGATGAATGTGTAAATCAATGGTTACAATACAAAACCTTGTCTCGTCATCAACTAACGCCATTAAAATAACTACGCTGTGTACTCTCGGTGCAATAAATGCATTCGCATTTTCTCCCGATTCCCTTCGGGGAGGTGGGGGCAATTGTTTTGCTATCTACCTCCTTTGGCCTGGTTCGATTTCCATTTGGCATATACTCGATTATTTCTCGTTCTTGCTTTCTTAAAAAAATTCCGCCTTATCCACGAAGTGAATGATGATGATTGGGCGAAGCTCCGGAGGTAAACCTGGTAAACCATGAATCCTCTGTACATTTTGCCCACTCGATTTTATTACATCGCTCCCCCTAGCGTACGTCGCCGCACTAAATCGAACGATTGCCTTCAACCAATGACACGCGCCATATGTGACATCATTCCTATTTTATAAGATCTCGCGTCTTTCATCAACTACAAGTACCGCTTTCTAGTTTATAACATCTTGCATCTTTTCATCATCAGCTACAAGTACCACCATCTAGTAAACACTACAAGAACTAAACGAGAGGTGGCTACATGGATGGATGGATGGATGGATGGATATGGCTGTACCCTTTAGATCGGGCGGTGGCTAGCGCCACCAAGCCGTAATACTTAATGAACCAAAAATTATGTTTATTTTTTTTTCCTTAAAAAAAGAGTTTGAGGATTCGTACTTTGCAGTGAAGAGTTTAATTTTCACTCGTGCCTTGACTTTAGCCACCAATCAGATCACCTCCTGCTAGTTAAGTCTACCCGCTTAAAGTCTATTTTGCCCTCCCGGTCCCTAAACCCCAGTGCTTTGAAAAACTCTGCGCCATCATCCTGAACTATAGGGTGAAGCCCTTTACAGAACATTATCAAGTGTTCGGCAGTTTCTTCTTCCTCTCCACACGCACTGCATACTGTGTCTACCCCTTCGTATTTGGCCCGATATGTCTTGGTTCGCAGTACTCCCGTTCTGGCCTCAAACAGTAGAGAACTACCCCGAGTATTATCATAGATCCTTTCCTTGGCAATTTCCTGCTTAAACGTTCGATAGATCTCTAGTGCGGACTTCTTAATCATGCCCATTCTCCACATGTCAGTCTCCGTTTCCTTCACTTTTACAGGAGACGGTACCGCCATCTAGTGAACACTGCAAGAACTAAACTAGAGGTGGCTACATACAGGGGACGGTACCGCCATCTAGTGAACACTGCAAGAACTAAACTAGAGGTGGCTACATACAGGCTACAGGGGACGCACAGCCCACGTCCTAAGGAGCTTCGCCCCTAAAAAAATAAGGCTTGAGAGGGGGGCGGGGGTTAGCCTCGTAGCCTTAAAAACAAATTAGAAGACTCAAATCCTTCAAGCATGTTCCGGGAAAACAAGAAGTTTCGAAGGTAGGTTTCCTGTGAGAATTTCAAGCTCAACATGGTGAGCACTGCCGGCTATTCGAAGCAATAATGAAATATGCAGAATCCCATTATGTTATAAGATATTCCGTCGCATACAAAAAAAATGTCGATCTTGTCTATACTTTTTCGTTTGTTGACTTCGTTTTAAGTTTCTGCGATCCCGCCACAATTTATCTTCCCTTCCGCTGCCCGTAGGAGGCGTACAAGTTCGTGTACGAGACCTTGGAAGAGGCCTACGTGTGCGGCAAGACGTGGTTCCCGGTGTCCGAGCTCTCCGAGCAGCTCAAGTTCAAGTCGGCCAAGAACCCAATCACCAAGGTCAACGAGTACCAGAAGGAGTACGAGGTGCGCGTACACACAAGTCACGCGACTACAACGACGAGCTACTGTGATTGGTTGGTGATTTTGGGTAGTGATGGGACTGTCGCTGCGTCCTTGCAGCGTCTTCGACGGCTCTTGGAAGCGTGATCGAGCGTTTAATCCCAAGCCTTAGCTATATTCAGCAACCAAATATCATTTCATGCGGCCTTACAGCAACGTGAATTGATACTGAGAACAAAATATCGCATAACGTCATCTCTAGCGCCGCTTTATGACGTGATCGTGATTCTTTCATGCGATGGCTGATTACGCTTAGTTAACTGGATGAACTTACAGTTCAACAGCGTCAGCTGAGTGCGGAGGTTTTTATCTTTTTTTGTGTTGTGTTATACGTGCAGTTAACTGTTGCTTGATTTCATGGATGTCGTTCTCTCTGATTGTTCCCAGAAAATCTGCAAGATGTCGTCCAAGCTGTCCATCGGCGACTGTGCCGGAGGTCATCGGCCCGAGAACAGGGACAAGAATCGAGACGTGGCCACCGTGCCACGTAAGTATTGATACTGTTATCGTAAGTTTTTTCTCAATCTACGTAGATCTGATGTATTATTACTATTAGTCTTAGCGATCGCTAAATTCCGGAACGCAGGGTGTCTCTGGGTATAAAGCTTGCTCAATCGATCGTGCCTTCTCCCGCATTCCTTTTCACTCGCTTTAAGCTGGAACGTGGAGCGTAAAGCCCGAAGCATGAACTGTAACTATATGCAGACGTCGGAGATCGGCCGACCAGGTGTTTGACATTGAACTCGATGCAAGGGATTATTTTGCTCAAAGTGCAACTGTGCAGGTGTTAGATTATAATGTAGATTTCAGAGGTGGAATAAAATGGTCGTGCGTTGCGCAAACGT
Source organism: Rhipicephalus microplus (assembly GCF_043290135.1). Classification (NCBI taxonomy): domain Eukaryota; kingdom Metazoa; phylum Arthropoda; class Arachnida; order Ixodida; family Ixodidae; genus Rhipicephalus; species Rhipicephalus microplus. The sequence continues at coordinate 52,517,935 of NC_134709.1, forward strand.
CTTCAAGACGGTTTCTCAGGGCAACATGATAACGCCAACGGAATTCCGATTAGATTGAGTCGTGACGCTTGTAAAATTTTCGCCATGGTATTCGGTGGTTCGATCGAAGGTTAACTGTAAGGTCGCCGTAGAATGCTCTCGATGTACAGTTCACGATCACGAAGCTGAAGGAGATGTTGAAGTTGTCAGTTAAGACGATTAATTCGCACCCGAAATGCTTTGGAGTTGTTCTGAAATACCCGTGGTTTCTTTGTTCCTTCTATAGCTGACAACTTCAGGCCGTACCTGACGTCATTCCAAAGCAACGACAACACGGACTACATCAACGCCGTCTTCGTGGACGTGAGCTTTGTTTTTATTTTCGTCGTGTTCTTCTAACTGTACGTAATGTCTGGGGCCAGTACTGATTTTCTTGTACAGCCGCCTTTCAGTACAGCTGTTTCTTTAGTACAGTTCTTTCTGCAGCATGCTCCATGATCGAGTCTTTTTTTTCTTTTTTTATCGCGTTAAACCCGCGAATTTAGCGGTAATATTTCGTCCAAACACTATTTGTACGTACTGAGGTGTCGCAGTGTTCGATTAGTCTTTACGCTAATGAGAAAACACAGTCAGAAAGCTTGTTAGTTCTGGCAACTCGCACAAGTCGCGCGACCCAATTAGTCGCGAGTGGCTGCTCTGGCTGCAAAGCGACTACTTTGGCTCCGTTGCTGTCCTGTCGCTGCTGTGTCGCTCTCGAGTTTCTCAGTCACGCGACTGCAATGCCATGCTTCCGAACCAACCAGGAACAGGACATCACCTTACTTTTCGGAGCAGTCAGCGCGAGCAGACGTGAATGTTGCGCGACTTCAGCTATAGCTCGCACGGTGGTCACAACATCGGTCGCTTTTCGGTCGCCCATCACAAGTGGTCGCGGTAGCAGTGAAGACCGCAGGTGTGGATGAGCCGATGGGACCGCGTGCTTCCTTCGGAATTTCGCCTGCTGACTACGACTATTGACGTAAACGTAACTTCTCCACGCCCGACCCCCCTATAGTAAACGAAATCGAAAATGAAAAACTGGCAGCTCGTTTGGAATCGCTTTTTTTTTTTTACGAATTGACTCTTTTCTCCGGCCGAAATCATGTCGCTTCCCAACCGCATCTGCAGGGCTACAGCCGATCCAAGGAATACATCGTGACCGAATGGCCCATGGTCCGGACCGCGCAGGACCTGTGGTCTCTGGTGTACGACCACGACTGCAACTCTGTCATCGTCCTCTGTAATCCCCCGCCCTCGAACGTGAGTCTTTCGTGCCTGACCACGCCAATAATTCATTAAATTCGACTACTCGACTATTCTGTGCAGTATGGGCTAATTGGAACCTTCCTGCGGAAACGAAATTATATTTTTGAATTATTCGCGGGAGACCCACGTGGACCAGAGAAATATGAACACCTGAAAGAAAAAGCCATGAATCAGTACCGATTTGCCCAACAGTCAGTATTGTTGTGAATCGTATTTCCCGAAATATGTTATATTCCAAGAAAAGAGTGCTACAAATGTGAAACGTTAAATACATTTAAACGTTTTCTTCTTTTTTTAACGCTGCATGACGTCAGCTTATTTTGCGGCATAAATGCCTGGACTAACTTTCTTTTATATATGGTACATTTTGTAAACGCAAAAGTGTCCATCGTCGGTGTTTTTATCCGTTGCTTTTTTTACAGGCGTACCCCTCCTTCTGGCCGACGGAGAAGGAAAAGCGTAAGAAGTACGGCCCCGTATTCACGGTGGACGTTGTTTCCTACAACCACTATCCGAAAATCAAGACGTGGATCTTCAGGATAAACAAGAAGGCACGTCGCATGTGGTTTTGTATTTCCGCTAACTATTAGAGGTCGTGCCTAAACGTTCGCACTGTGTTCGATGAACTGCTTGCTTCGTTGGCAGTGCGATACCGAGAAGTTACGTTCCAAAACAGGCAAATGTAATGATGGTTTTGCGAGAAAGTTCATTTAGGGTGTCTTAAAGCAAAAATGTGTTCTGTCAAGAATCATCAAAAACTGACGCACTTTATTTCTGTCACGGAAGTGACGTCACTAAAACTGCACGTGAGTATCTCGAACAGAAATTCAAAGGGGGAAAAGAGCTCACTAAACTACGTAGTCAGGGAAATCAGTCTTAAAGTCCGTTAGCTTGATTATTTCTTTATTAAATAATACAGAAACTATGTGCTCAGTCACAAATTAAGTGTCCACACCACCTATAGCCATCGCTGTCCTCTCAGAAATTCGCATCAGTACTCCATCCAATAATGCTTACTCGTTTTTGTGACGCCTCACCACGGCAATCTAGTGGCTAAGGTACTCGGCTGCTGACCCGCAAGGCGCGGGACCAAATCCCGGCCGTGGCGGCTGCATTTCCAATGGAGGCAGAAATGTTGTAGGCCCGTGTACTCAGATTTGGGTGCACGTTAAAGAACCCCAGGTGGTCGAAATTTCCGGAGCCCTCCACTGCGGCGTCTCTCATAATCATATGGTGGTTTTGGGACGTTAAACCCAACAAATCAATCATCGTTTCTGTGACGTCAAGTACTCCTCGCACGTTTATAGACGAGCTTCGTATCGCATAATTTTGTGTCGCTTTCTTTAGGCCGGAAACGTCACCGTCGTGGTGAACCTCGCCAGAGGTTCTGACGTTGCCGCTGAGTCAAACGAACGCTGTGTTCGCACTGTGTTCGAAAAAAACGCAATCTTGGTGTACCCTGTTTGCTCTGCTGCGCATACGCTGGGGTATACCATGAAACTAGGTCGGCTGCTTGGTGTATGTGCGTGTGCCTTTCAATAAATTTTAGTTGGGAGTTGAGCGCGCTGTCGTCTCTTCTTCATTCCTTGTCTCTATTCTTGTGCTGTTTTTACATACCAAGCATCAACAACCAACTAGCCCAACTTTCGCTTCAAGACAAAAGAATGTTTCCGGTAATTACGATGAGAGAGAGAGAGAGAGAAAATTTTAATGCGGAAAGGCAGGGAGGTTAACCAGAAAACATATCCGGTTTGCTACCCTGCACTGGGGAAAGGGTAAGGGGAAAGGGAGGAAGAGAAGCACAAACACACATACACACACTCGCACACAGTAGTGTCACAATCGTTCTACGAGGCGGGTCGCTCGCAGAAACTTCATCAGCGCCTTCGTTGCTTTCTGGCGTGAAGCTCGATCTTTCCGACATTCCAAGATTGACTGCTCAGAAAAAGGCTGGTCGTCGAGGCGAGCAAACACTGCTGAGAGGGACTGTCGCTGAGAGCTGTACTGGGGGCACTGACATAAAATATGTTCAATTGTTTCGTCATTGTCACAATGGTCGCATGTAGCGCTGTCTCTCATTCCGATGCGGCAGGCAAAAGCGTTCGTGAAAGACACCCCAAGCCACATACGGCAGAGAAGGGTCGTCTCGGATCGGGGTAGGCCAGATGGAATAGTAAGTCGTAGGCATGGGTCCAGGCGGTGAAGACGGGTGTGGAGAAAACCGGGCGTATTCCGCATAGACCTTGCGACATCCTGCGCAAGCGTATTAATCTTTGCTGCTGCGTCGCTTCTTGATAGTGGAATAGGTTCCATCACTCCATTTTCGTGAGCATTCTTAGCTGCATTGTCGGCATGCTCGTTACCGATGATGCCGCAATGGCCTGGTAACCACTGAAAAGATATGTCATGTCCTTCGTCTATTAGGTGATGGTACAGTTGTCGTATTTCGAGCGCCAATTGATCTTGAGGTCCACGACGTAGAGTATTGTGTAGACATTGGAGAGCTGGTTTCGAATCAGTAAAAATGCTCCATTTTTGTGGTGTCTCTTGGTCAATCCTGCGGAGTGCGCTGCGGAGTGCCGCGAGCTCCACGGCTGTCGATGTCGTCTTGTGTGACGTTCTGAACTGGATGGTTTCGGCTCTTGCTGGGAAGATCACAGCTCCTGCAGATCCTCCAACAGTTGTCGAGCCATCCGTGTAAAGTTTGACATGATCTTTGTATTCTTCGTGTAGCATGAGTAGAATCATCTGCTTTAAAGCTGGCGCCGAGAGCTCCGCCTTCTTGCGAATCCCCGGCACTGTCAAGCGCAGTTTTGGTCGGTCCAAGCACCAAGGAGGTGTTAGTATCCGTTCCGGAGGTGTGTAGACTGTTGGAAGGCACTCACGGAAAGTCAATACTCTCTTACAGAAGGAGGCACTCGGTCGATCTTCTGGAAGCGAAGCTAGGTGGTGGGCAGGGGCGCGAGCAAGGTGTCTAATATGAGCTCTAAGCACCTCCAAAGTAATGTGCACTGTGGCCGGATGATCTTTGGCGATTGCGATGGTTTCCGCTGTTGATGTACAGCGTGGTAATCCAAGACAAACTCTGAGTGCCTGGCCCTGGGCGTTTTCTATTGTGCGTATACTGCTTTTGCAAGCGTTCGTCAGAACCGGCAAGCTATACCGCAGGTACCCCAGAAACAGCGTTTTGTACAAATGCAACATCGCGTGCACTGATGTGCCCCACGTTTTGCCTCCGAGGAACTTGAAAAGTTGTGCGATGGCCGTTAGGCGCTTCTTTAGAGTGGCCACATGGGGACTCCAGCAGAGATTTCGATCGATCGTGACCCCCAAAAACCTGTGGGTCCTGGCGTAGCAGACACTGTGTCCATTGATGGCGATGGGATATGACGTCATTGCCTTCCGCGTGAACGCGACCAGCGCCGATTTCTCAGGAGAAATCTCGATGCCTTGTTCTCTAAGGTACGCCGATATTGAATTCGCTGCTTTCTGGAGTCTCGCACGTACCTGAGGACGTGTTACACCTGATGTCCAGGCACAAATATCATCTGCATAGAGAGATATCTGCACGGAATCTGGTATGCGTTCAACGAGACCGATCAGAACCAGGTTGAACAGTGTGGGGCTCAATACACCACCTTGAGGAACACCACGGTGTGTATAATGTTCAGAAGTCGGCCCATCATCAGTTTGCATAAACAATGATCTCATATGTAGGTAGCATTGGATCCAGCGGTACACTCGCCCACCCAAACCAACTGACTCGAGGGCGTCAAGTATGGCTTCGTGAGAAACATTGTCATATGCTCCTTTGACATCTAAAAATAGTGCGACAGATAACCGTCTGCTCATTTTCTGGTGTTGTACGTAGGTCACCAGGTCAATGACATTGTCAATGGAGCTCCGAAGACGACGAAAACCGGCCATGGCGTCTGGATATATTCTATGGCGTTCTAGGAACCACTCGAGTCTGGCAAGGATCATTCGCTCCATCAGCTTCCCTACGCAACTAGCCAGCGCTATTGGGCGGTATGATGTCAGCTCTAGAGGCGATTTTCCAGGTTTGAGAAGTGCAACCAACCGGCTTGTTTTCCACTCTCTGGGGACCGTTCCATCTCTCCAAGACTCATTGAATACTTCCAGCAAAGCACTTCGTGCTCGATCACCGAGATTGCATAATAGGCGGTATGATATGCCATCCGGCCCAGGCGATGACAATCGATTGCATGAAGCAAGAGCCACATTCAGTTCTTCCATTGAAAAAGGCAGGTCCAGGTGCGGGTCAAGTGAATGTGGCGTGTAATGAGCAGTAAGGGCTTCTGTGCAATTTGGTGGGCCCGCAATCTTCCTACAAAAATCTTCCGCTACCTCGATATCCCTTCTATTTTGGAAAAGGGCCAAGGCTTTAAACGGAAAACGTTGTTGGGGAAATGTGCGTAGGCCTCGCACGGTTCGCCATATTTGAGAAAGCGGTTTGCGAGGGTCTAGACTCGCGCAAAATTTCGCCCACCGTTGAAACTCCAGTTTGTCTATACGACGCTGGATCTTCTTTTGCATGCGCCTGGCCATCCGTAGATCTTGAATGGATTTTGTGCGTCGATATCTACGCTCCGCACGCCGACGAGTCGCACGGAGTCGCTCTAACTCCATGTCCGTTTCTGAGGGCTTTGAAGAATATGCCAGCGTGCGCATCGCACTCTGCGCTGCTTGTTTGATCGCTTGCTCAATGTCAGAGGTTAAGCCTTTTTCACAAGCGTGTTCAATGTTGGTTTTGAATGCTGAAAGATCGATCTTCCGTACGGTTTTCGGCGGGTGGTCGCTAGCAAAGCCTTCGATGGTGAGATAACTGGGGATGTGATCGCTACCATGTGTCTCGATGTCTAAAAACCACTTAACGCTTGTGGCGAAGCGACGTGACACGAACGTCAAGTCCAAACAGCTGCTGTACGTTGATCCTCGCAGAAATGTAGGGCTCCCATCATTAAGTAGAGACAGTTCATGAGTCGATACAAATGAAGCCAGCCTCCGGCCCGTGGTATTGACTTTTGAACTTCCCCAGATTGGGTGGTGGGCGTTGAAGTCTCCTATAATTATCCACGGATCCGGGACGCTCGAAAGAATGTCATCCAGTCTTTGGCAATCAAAACGGGCTGAGGGAGATAAGTAGACACCTATTAATGTGAAGGTGAGGGTTTTCTGCTTCACAGTCAGGCAAACATATTGGTTCTCATCATGAGGCGACACAGGTTGAATGATGTAGGTAAGCTCCCGACGAATATACACAATGACCTTGCTGCTTTCGTTTCGGGTTTTGGACGGGATTGATTCGTAGCCAGATAGCCTGATCGGGTTTGATAATTTCGGTTCACATATTACGATGATTGGGAAAAGGTTAGAAAACACGTACTGACGAAAATCGGAAATCCGTGATCTAAGTCCTCTTGCGTTCCACTGGATGACTGATGCTTCTCTGACGTCTTTGCGGAACGATTGTTGATCTCCTGCCATGACTCTACGCGAGGGAGGCGAGGACTGGGCTCAGCGCGTCCAACACCTGTAACCCGCTTCGAGCGGTTGGAGTTCCCAGGCTTCTTAGTATGTCTGCCATGACAGCGACGAGGGATCGTAACATCGGGATGATCTGTCGATCGACCCTTGACACATCCTCAACGGAAGTAGACTCGGTGGTAGGTGTAGGGCGGCGAGGCCTCGCAGGAGGCTCCTTTGCAGGCTGTGTACGCGGAAGCGTAGGCCACTCATCCGCAGCTGTGAGCTTCTCCACTTCTTTTCGCTTCGTGCTTACTACTTCACTCGTGCTCGGAGGAAATGGGTTATGCGCAACACTCTGTCCTCCACGCCTCCGTCGGCGACTACGTCGCCGCCGTACCCTTTCAGCAGCCTCTCTGTGGGTTGAATTGTCCCTAACCATTTGTTTGATAATGGCGATTTCCTTCTTAATCCGAGGGCATTCCTTGGATGCAGCATCATGCGGACCATCACAGTTTCTGCACTTCAGACTTGTTGCCCGACATGCGTCTGCAGTGTGCGGCTCAGCGCATCGGGGGCATACTGTGGTGTTTGTACATACACTCTTGATGTGACCAATTTTCATGCAGTTATGGCACTGGAGTGGTTTAGGGACAAATGGTCGAACAGGATGTCGGAAGTGTCCCACTTTGACATGCGACGGAATGGAATCTCCTTTGAACATTATCTTTACACATCGGGTGTTTCCGAGGCGAAGTACATTCGCGATGAGAACTCCTTCGTTCGCTGGTTTTATGAGAGTTGGGAGGTCCGAGTTTGCTATGGCCAAATCAATGTCGTAGATTACTCCCGCCGTGCAGGCACCGTCCATTGGAATAACCGGTCGTACTTTGATGCCTCCCAAATCTGATACTCTGCGAAGCTTGTCTATGGCGCTGGCAGTCATTGTGTCCACAGCTAGAATATTCTTCCGCGTGTTCACCCGGATATCCTTAATGTCGTTTGGTGCTACCCCCTCAAAGTACATAGAGAGAGCTTGCCTGTTTACTGCTCGAAGGCTGATGGTGGAGTCCTCGGGCATGAAGAGGATGGTGTGCGGCCAGCATTCTCCTTTTGACTGAGACGTTAATGTCCCTGCTGGTGAAGACGACTTGATACTTCTTCTTTTGGCCTTCCTGCTTCTCACGGTCTCGAAGTCGTCATCCGACGAGTCGTCGCCAGTGGCCGAGTACAGTTCCGTGTCCTCGCTGGTGCTCGAACAGGTGCTTCGTTTCCGCGACGAGCTTGCCAAAGGTGGTCTATGGTCGGACATAGCCGCAGAAGGCTCCACGTCCACAGCCATGATGCAGTGACTATCACCGTTGGCCTCACTGGTTCTGGGCCAGGCGCGCTGATTTACCGAGGAGCTCGCCATAGCAGACCTCTGGCTGGGCGGATTAGTGGATGACTCCGCGTCCGTCGCCTTGGGGCAGGGAGCAGCGTCTCCCGTAGAAAGCGAAAAACTTGATAACAATGCTCGGAGCCGAAAGCAGAAGCGTTCTATCAATTACGATGAGGGTTTATCTCTTAGCCATAGTGTTCACTCTAGCCTGGAAAAAAGTGCCCCTGGACCGAACAAGTACCAGTAAAGCCCGACTCTCTTTCGCAGCTGTAGGGAAGGCGCGCCGTGGATGTGTTAGAGGACCTTGTGCCTTTAACTTAGTTGCAACTCTCTACATTGACGAGTAAAGAATACGTAACATAATTCCGTTGTCGCTGTGTACGGCAGGTCGTCTCGCTCACGGAGCTGATGGCGGGCGTGAAGGCGGAGCCCAAGACGACGCAGATCTTCCAGATTACCTGCTGGCCCGAGCGCCACAAGGTGCCCACCTCCACCAACACACTGGTCGAGCTCATGAACATGGTCGAGAGGTGGCGCCAGAGGACTACCTACGGCCCCGTTCTCGTCATATCCACGTGGGTACTACCGCAACTGGCACGCGGCAGGAGCGGAGTTTATACATTGTATTTATTGCACCCAATGAGTATAGATCTTAGAATGTGGGCCAACATTACAAGAGCCCAACGTCTTCCACTCCCTGTCGATCCAGGCTTGCGGAATTGAGCTTTCTTTCACGTTTGTTGTTCATGCCTAAGTGAAGGTTGTCTTTCTCCACGTTTCTTCCCAGGAACGGCAAGAGCCGCGCGGGCGTCTACTGCGCGGCCAACGTTGCCATCGAGCAGGTGGTGGAGCACGGCGAGGTCGACGTCTTCCAGGCGGTGAGGACGGTGCGGAGGCACCGGCCGCAGCTCGTCGAGAACATGGCGAGTATAATAAATATTGCGCGCACACACGCCTTTCACGAGTCGGGGTTAGCTCTGCTGTTCAGGCGTCGTGCTGTCAAGCTCGCCGACGGGGTAAAACACGTTATTATGAAACATGAAACGAACATGAGATTTCACTTCAAGTGTCTGTCGCAGCGACGTGAGGGTGGGGGGGAGGTACACAGAGACGCTTACACTTTCAGCAATGGTCACTTTGCCACCTTCGCCTTCCGCAGTGTTCACAAGTCTCTGCACTAAACTCTTTAAAGCACGCCGCTCCAACGAAACCATCAGCCAGTTCGTGTTTACATTTTGTTTACATATTGCGGGTAACATGATTCTTATACCTTACGGGTTGTTGCTGTTGTTGTTCTTGTCGTTATTCTTGTTTGTATAGCCGCCTGACGCTTTAGAGTCGCCAGTATGCCTTCAAGAATGTCTGCGAATTCGTTTTTTCTCTCATAGATGCTAACTCGGCATAGCTACATGTGTGTGGTTTTTAAAGCGGTTTTTTACGCCTTTTTTATTCTCTTCTTCAGACCGAGTACAAGTACTGCTACGACCTTATCCAGCACTACGTGCTGCACTACCTGAACAAGGAGTGATTACGATGGTGACTTGACGACATGGTTTCCAATCAAGCAACTTAAACTTACGTAAACGCCCTCTTCCGCGAAAGGAAGAAGCAAGGAAAGACCTGATTTGTGACGGGCGTCGACCAACAGCTATATATATGATGAATTGTAAGCAATGGTCACCGATCAACTGTCACATCGATCAACGGTCACACCAGCCGATGGTCACACGGATCAATCAATGATCACACCAACCAACGGCTAACATTCCAAGCGGCGTTGTCGTGGGATGGCAATTGAAGTCTGTGCGCGGACTGCTGTTCACATCCTTGAAGAAGGCGCCGGTCTGTCATCCTAAGTCTTCTGCTCGCCGCCGTGCTGCGCTGCAGTGGAAAAACTTTGTTTAGTTAGTATTGCTTTCCCGTGGTTTTTGTACCTTGCAGTATTTTTCTTACGAGGAGAGGTTTTTTTTTTCGTATTTAGTGTGTGTTCTCGTGTTGGCCATACGAAGACAGCTAGGGGCGCCGCTGTGGCAGCATTCGTTGTTCTGTAGTCCCTACAATACTGGTTAAGTATAACCGTGGCGCTGCGATCGCTCGGATACTACGAAAATGGTGTTTAGTCCATGGGCTTGTCTATGGTCTTCGGGGTTGTGGCGCCCAATGCACTCGTGGCTTTGTTTATTGCGTTTTGGCTGTCGTTTCGTGTAAACATACCACTCACAGTGAACTTTGCGATCCGATTTCAAATGGTGACCCTAAATTGATGATCTGGAATGAGTCATTTTTTTTTTCGACAATTACTACTTTTAACAGGCGAAAAAAAAATTAAACGTGGAGGTGAAATAAAAGAAGCATATAGGCCAGTCAATAAACATATGAACTGTTCGCCTGTTGGCTGTAGTCCCGTGCGTTGCAACTCCCATGAGATAGATTGCCTTCTATAGTGCATTATTATGAAACTATATTGCTGTTGTAACTGTCGAAGCTGCTCTCATTTTTTTAAAGCTCTCCTTTGGCTATCGACGCTGCCTCTAGCAGCTTTGTTGACTGGCTCGAAAAACGCCGACGTGGCGGTATTCGACGTGTTGCCATGATATAAGGGCGTATGCCACCATCGAAGCCTGTTTATACTTTAACCGGCGTTTGTGAAACTGGTTTGGAGCGTTGCGTTGCCGGGGTCTGTTTTTCTTCGTAGCGCCTCTTCCTCGACCACATTGTCAAAAAATTAAAACGAATGGAAACTGCTGTTATCGCTATAGTTTGAAGCTTAGACGGTATAACTGTGGGGGAAAGAAGGAAATATCGGGACCGACGCACGTTTTCAAATGCGGTCACTGTTTCTTGAAACTTGCAAACGCTCATATTCAGCCTTAAGGGTGAAGGCAGTGTAGCCGTGTTTTGTGGGTAAAAGATCGTGCTTAACCAACCGACTTCTCGCCCAGCCTTCTTTTGCAGCAAAACGCAGCTCGCACTCCATTGATTTTTTTTTTCAAGTTTCGCGCCGATTCCTGCTATGTTTTATTTCTTTCCGATTTGCCCAGATTTTGAAAGAGGCTTGTGGTGTCATGTCCATTGAAGCTGCGTATTTAGCCGTCTGCGTATACGGTGAAAAGTGTGCACACAATCGGCAAACAAACACCGCCGAAGTCATCCAATCGGGTAGTTCACTGTTACACGCTTATCGGCCCGCTCGTTTCTTGTTTAGACTGATTAAGTATCGGCAACTTTACCGAATAATGGCTTCAGAATCTCGTAACACGTAGCGCATTATAATAAACCACTTAGAATGGCGTCATTTATGTGTTCGTGCACTCTGTGGCGCACTATCGTTTGTTTCACTATAGCGAACGCAGGGTGCTGTGCTTCGAAATCGGCGCAACAACTTGCAACAGTAGCGTTCGCGCGCTTTTATATCATTAAGCGCTTTACAGGCTTGAGGAGAGCTTTAACGACGTTTCTGTTTGACAAGTTTCGTTGCTTTTACGTTGATTGTACTTATCATTGATCCATCAGAACAGCGACACACGAACGCAATAAGTTCAGAGAGAGGCGCTTCTCATTTTAGAGTGGTGTGTGTATTACGACGCATCATTTTTTGATGCTGTTTTTTATTTCTTACTTGCGTACGCACCAGTACTGGAGCAATTACTACAACTTGCGCACGTCCTGATCAGCCAAATCCTCCTCACCCTCGAGTTTCCCACAAAAGATTTCTTTTCTAGAGAACGTGTTCCTCGTACCTTTCATTCTGAATGGTCTCGTACGGTTGTGCGGGACTCCGTAGAAAAGCCGGAATGTTTCCGTGTAGTATGAGGTTGGTGGCGGTTGCAGTGGGAAGGTATGAGTTATTCTTGTTTCTTCTGTGTTCTATATAATATGTTTTATTACTGCTGTACTGTGCAATCCCTTAAAATACTGCACATACGTACGCCAGAACTTGAGCTTCGATATGATTCGATACCATATAGGCTCTTATGATTCCATACTTCTCAAAGTGCTGACAGATAGTTGAAAATGCATGTCCGCAATGGAAAGCCATCTTGTACCACGCCGCTTTGCTATAGCTTAAGTTGAATGATCTATCTCTAGCACAGCACAAGTCTGCTGCTCCGGTCCAACTATGTCTATGCAATCCCCCTTTCCCTATGCGAAATGTCTTGCTTAAGCTTTCTGCGCAAAGCACGATTTTCCTGCTATGTTAGCAGATGTGAATTGCCAATACGTCACGCAGGAAGATATCTCCCAATTGAAGAGAAGCTCCTCACCACAATACCCGCATTAATGTCCACCTCAATGCCCACCCACCTAGATACCACCTCACTGCCATATCAATGCCACCTTCAATCCACCGCAACGCCAAACCCTATAGCACTTTAATGGCCACAGCGATTCTTACCTCAATGTAACCGCAATGCCCACCTCGATCATCATCTCTACTGCCCACATCTGTACCACGTCACCTCCATATACCACCATGCCCATCTTAACTCCAACCCTACGCTCACCTAAATAACGTCAACGCTCACCTTAGTTGCTAACTACGGCTTTTGGTGTTTCAGGGCACTACGCCAAGCGTCGACCTTTTCTAACGATGCCGGTCTTGAGAAGCTGAAGTATCTGCTAACAATACGTGCATTCAGTGGCGTGTTCCTAAACGCTCTATCAAAGGAATCACAAGCCTTGATTAAATTGGCGCTGTTATACTTAAAGAGCGTCAGTAAGTGGTAGGCTAGCAACCGTGCTTCCACCGTTAGTTTTAATGCGGGATGTTTCTGTTGTCCACGCCTTGTTTATTGTGCTTTTATTGTATTTTAACCGTGATTTTTTGTTTCACCTGGTTGTTTTTCCTTTGCGTGCGTTTCTTGTACGTTGATGTGATATAATAAAGAGCAGAAAGCAGTTTTCCCACTTCGAGAGGAGAACTTGAGGGAACTCTTATACAGTGTTGATGAGCATTTTTGTATATTTCGTCCATCAGTTCGCACTTGCATTACGGTTACATAACCGTGCGTTTCAGTAGAAGTGCTTGAGCGTAACTTAACGACTACAACCATGAATGAATTAGCGTTTCAGGGGGATATAACATGCATATAAAAAATGTCAGATTAAATTCAATAGCGAACATATCTGGAATGGTGCTCCGATGCGTTGTTCGGATGCTCGTCTGAAGGTCGCCGTTCGATCGCAGCCATAGCGGTACCGTTTGGATGAAGGCGATGTGGTAGGTCTGTGAAATTACTGGCATTCGCTACGCCTGTAAAGCTACGCGCCGGCCATCAAGAGTATACGGTACCAGCGCCTGCCCCAAAACCTGTCTCTCTCTCAGGTTTGAAAGCGTCAGTTGCAGTGGATATAAACAGGCCCAGTGAACTGCTTGTTTCTGAGATGTGTGCGCCGCTGCTTTCACGTGACAACTACGCAAAGGTGCCGGTAGTATGCCGCGTGCATGAAAGACGTACTCATAGTTTCGTTTTGCACACGACAGCATTTATTGGAGCCACAAAGAACTGAAGTTAACTCTGTGCCGTTCGCTCAGTGGAAGTGCCAAAACCTATAACACTCGAACCTCGTTATAATAACGTCGCATATTACACGAAAACAACTTCGTTGTAACCGAAAATTTCTTATAAATGCATAAAGGTGTGTTCTTTACACTGTATCTATCGCAAAACTATTCTTACTTTCGTTCGTTATAACCGATATATTGTTATACTCAAGTTCGTTGTATAGAAGTTTGAGTGTATGTACGACCAGTCTCCCAAGCTTCTAGTGAAGAAAGGCAATGCAACAAAAGCCTGGACCTTATTTTCGTTGACCAAGCTTTGCATGTAGACTACAACGCACTTACCACCCGCACAAGCGGAGCCGCAGGCGCATATTACACGTGCAGATTGGTCATTCGACCAAATATGAAACGGAAACGTAGTTGCCAATCACTTGCACGCTGATCGATAGCATTCTAAATCATGTGCGCTCTCTTCAAATGTCTTCAAATGCGCGCGATTCCCGTGTGGCGTGATTGACAGGCGTTTTATACAAACCATTCGTAGAACGAACTACGCTTATGGCACGTCTGTGTACGTGAACGTGAGGGTATACGCTCGGACAGCACTACAGAGGGCGTTGCCATGATACTTTGTATCTGTGCAGGCCGCACGATGCTTGCTTAAGCATTGTCTGGACCACTGCCCTATAGCCTTGTACAGTTCTTATAGCTATAGAGTGTCGTCCAAAGCTTCTCAGATTGACGTGTATTACGTGGCTCCACTTCGTTACGCATGAATCGGGGTAATCCCATTGCGTACACGCACGATACCGATGATGTTTGGTGTACAGCGAGCAAGTCGCCACGGCACGATGCTTCGACTCCTGCGAAAAACAAAATAAAAGACGAGTTGAGTTGCCTCTTAAGCAACGCCTCACTCAAGTCTATGCCGCAGTGCTATAGCAAGCCATCCGGCCTCCCTCACAGCGTGTCCTATATGCTGCCGAGAATCCTTAGAGTATTTAGGGAGTCTTTGAACCTTGAGCATCTTTTTTCCCGACTTCTTAGGGAGCTCTTTTTTGGTTCTCGTTATCGTTGAGAGGATTAGCCTCGGAGTGTCTATACGAGCTTGAAAACTTCGCCGTCCCTCCGTCAGAACTCAGACACCCTTTCAATTACCAGGGTGTAAACGGCCGCATAAACACTTTGCTTACTTCCTTGCCCTAAGCATTGCGGAACGTAGCGCGTAGACGAAAAAAAAAGACAAACGGACAGGCCGGACACAAATAGGGACCAGATGAAAAAACACACGTTGTGTCGCCTTTCTCTTCTGTGTAGACAGGAGTTCGCAGAGTAGCCTTGTGTACACAGCTAACACATAACGGTATCTCATAACGGTATCTCGTGATTCGTCTCAAAGCGCACAATGTGAATGAATGAATCCTCACGTTCGCGCTCCACGTGATGGACATTCGCGCCCCTGCTTTCGCTCGAAGGAATATATAGCGTACCTTGTACAGCATTTGTGACTCGTCACTGTACAGACTTTTTTCCTTTTTTTTTTTTTGAACGTGTCTGAACCTTCCATAGATAACAAGCTTTTCCTCCAGCCCGCAAAGATCGCATTAGAAAACCATTAGGCCTTTGTTTAAACTGTGTATATATATTATTATGTATCAATTATGATGAAGTAAACCAAGTCTAAAATCAAATGTGAAAAGGCTTGAAGCGTACAGGGCGCCAAGTTCGTTGTATTGTAGACAGTGGCGTCCGCACCCTCGCAAACTGGGCAAGGGAATTACGTATACTGTCTCTCGCCGCATCTTATTACGCCCAAAGAAAATTTTCCAGCTCTCTACCTTTTCTATTTTTTTTTCTTTTTTTTTTGTGAACCTTTCAAAAGCGCATTATTTACATTAAGCGCACAGAGGCCAGAAAAATAACACAAGTTCTTTGGTATTCGAATGACGAACCACCGACTTCAAAACGGTTTCAGTCGTTGCTGACGTCATATCGAGCCTTTGAAGTATTGATAGCGGCAACGTCATTGCAAACTTAATCATGTGGTTAGCAAACTGATCCGAGTGGTTGCAGTTTCCAACGACTTAGTAAAGTGAATGCGGTGTCGTCCATTTGCCTTGTTCGTTGCTTTTAATTTAAATACTGCCCTTATTTAAGTATTCAGATTTTCCGAGAACCGTTAGTAGATGGAATTCGCTTAGCGATACATGTGATCTGAGTGCAAAATAGCATTCTTCGCTTTCATTGCTGTTGTGTCATTGCTACTTATTCTGTATTTGTATATGTAAAAACTACCCTTCATGGACCAGGAGTCTGCAGTATTGAATAAATAAAGTCGTTGACAAATGTCTGAAATTAGCATGATGCCTAAGAATGGCTCCTTCTCACTCACTGCAAGTGATGGTTGGTTGATTGATCGAAGATTTCCTAATAGAGGATTTTCTTATAGCTTGCGGGTGGACCGCCAGATAGCTTAACAGAAAGTCTTTTCGAAACCAACGTTTCGACCCCTGCACACGGTTCGAAACGTCAACTCCAGTTTGACTCTCTCGGTAATGATTTTTCATGACCACGCGCCTCCATCTTACCCCCTGAAAAGATTTTTTTTAATATTGTTGTCATGTATCTACAAGATATTTACAGAGGGAAATAGCCCGACAGTCAATACGGTGGCTGCGTCTCACCAGAGCACGTCGTCCTTCTCTTCTTCCCTCTCTACAGCGTAGCCGTAACGGCGACACCAAAAAAATAATATTGCGAAATGGCGCCTTTAAATTGATACGCAAAATACACAGGACAAATTAGTCGTGTTCTACGATCAAGCTGTTATGCTTGCTGTTTTTTTTTAATGAGAACGCTGAAGTTGTGTACACTTCTACAAGTTTTGCTTCGTGTATTGTGTAATACCTGATCGATTGTTTATTTTTCCTCTCTGTGATGTTGTCGCATAGAGATCTTTAATGCGTCATTATGTCTGTCCTAGCACGGGTTGTTTCGACGTCACATGCGTGTATATACGAAATTACGGCTGGCTTGTCGTGAGTTTTGTGAATGCATTGTGCTTGCGTGTAAGAGTGCCTCCAAGTCTTTGCTACTGTAAAAAAGAAAGAAAAGCAGAAAATACACGTGGAAAGTTATAATATTATTGCTAACGCAACGTGATCGAGGCCACGTTTGAATGATCCACGCGGTTATAATGCACTGTTAGTCAGCTAGTGTTTGTTTTACTATCACCGCTCAAGTGACCTCGCCAAAGAGATGATGCACCATAATGATGCGTGTACCGCTGGTTATTGTGTGAAATAAACATTTTTCGACAATTCCACGTCTCAGACCGAACCTTACTGCTTCATGCTTGCTTCGTTGAAACTTTCTTTGACTATGCTTGAAAGGCGAAATATTGGTCCGTCTTTCTCTGCCTATCACATTATTCAGCCACCCGGCCAATGTTTAGGCACTTCCTGACCGCCCACTCATCTTGAACTGGTAGCCTCGTTCATACTTGGAAACATTGTCTGTCAAAAAAAAAAAAAAACGCCTATCGTAGGCGCAACACGAATACATTTGCACTAGTTGGTGTGTTACTTTACTACAGAATACGTGGATACGTAATTCTAAAGACCTCGGTGTTTCTTCTTAGGCGGCGCTGAAAATGCGACGCTATGCACGAAAAAAAGGTGGCAGAAGACCATCGTCCGTCTTTTTACGACATTTGCTGGGAAGCACGCATATGTGGTGAATGTTTTTTTTTTCTTTTTTTTCAACATCACAAATAAAACCTAACGATTTATTGTGATGTTGAGGCAATGTTTGAAGTAATCATTGAAAGACTTCAGTATCGGAGTTTTATTGCCTCAGGGATCGATCACTGCAAAAAAAAAACGTTTTTTTTTTTTACATAAGTTGGGAAAGAGCATAGTCACAGGGACAGGTGTTCGAGAGAGGGCGGACACACCTAAACAGAAGAGGTAAGCGAAGACACCACATATTCAGATTAACAACTACAAATGCGCACAACGGTGCAAAATAAAGAATGCATCAAGACCTATCTGAGCGTGGCCATGCAATACGTGGTTGCTAGAGAGATACCTATTCAGACACTTCTTTTCTCCCGTATGCAATTTATTCGATGGTCGACTCCCTCACGCTCCACAGCTACTATATATGTGCAAGGTCTCAACTATTGTACCGGTCTACTCGTTCCGGTGCTGGTACAAAGTAGCCCGTTCATCGAATTTCGGCGTGAAATTACACTCGCGATGGTGCGAAGGTAAATGTTGAGCCTCGGTTTAGCGATCTCGTTAGCTTTATTATTATCTTGTTAACACTGCGACCCGTTCGCCTCATGTCCAAGAGGCTGCAGCTAAACAGAATCCTATTAGCCGGATTGTGTCTATTCTCGCAACCACGTTTAGGGCAATCGCACGTAAGCTTGACTGCAGCTATGACAAGCCAGTGCGTCTTGCGCCAGGGGCCGCGGGCTTGGTTACGTCCTAACTTATGGCCAACTGACTATCGCAGCCAGCGCCACCAGCATGTGATAAGCACAGGCCGGGCATTGTTGTGGTCGTCCATTCTACACGATCCCCCATCAAAGATGGCCGCCCTCTGCAAGAAATGACCGTTCTTGTCTATACACCACACACGTCAATCGGTAAATTTGTCGGTCTGTTTCGCGAAACAAATGTTAGTACACATCTTATCCGTCAACCACCTAAACCTTCCCTATACGGCGGCATATATTTACCTATAGCTTATTGGCAGCCGTAAAGACAACATTAACGCTGTATCTAACCCCGCCCCCTACCTTACTTAGTCCACGAGTCAAGCAATGAATGTAATCCCGCAATCGATACGCCAAATCGAGTGTGCTGGTGCCTTCAGAAGCTACATAAAATGCGTTGTGCAAGCTTAGAAACCGAGAAGAACGAGGACAGACTTCTCGTTCACAGTTTTTTTTTTTTATCTGGCACCATAGGTGGAGAGTATGGGGAGAAGGGGTGGCGGCTCGGGCCCCCTCTGAAATGCTTCATGGGGGCAAAGTTCCCCTTACCGTGGTGCTAACTAACCCCGGACATTCGGTTAAAGCTTTGCTCAGGCTCTCACTCACTGCTAACAGACCATGGCCATCCTGTCTTGCAGCTATTTCACGAGGGACTATATATGGCCGCTCCTTTTACTTTCAGGCTTATATAATTCGGAATAGTGAGGCAGGGTCAAGTAGGCCGGGAGTTTGTAGGTCGTGGCGGCATTGAGAACGAAGTCACAGGATGACGAAAATTGCGTCAGTTTCACGGCTCGTGTGCAAAACAAGTACGGTATATAGGCGTACGCATCGAGAAAATTAGTTTTTTTTTAAGTAACAAACATTTCTTTATTGTCTCGTTAATACTTTCGATGAGTGCTTCTCTCGCTACACACACACCAACTTGCTCTTCAAATAGGAGCCACTTGGGTGCCCCGTGCGTCTTCTCCGGGAATTAGAAAACTCTCGGTCTATGACTAGCGCCATGCCTTTCAAGTAGCGATGCACCGAATTGCCCAGCATGGCGTATTAAAAGCCTTCAAAATGCACGAGGAACACGCGCTTCGAACTCGTCAACTGATCATCTATAAATACTTCGACAAATTTTATCTAATGCTGGTAATGGTACAGGCTGGGGGGCTCAGAACAGGGTGGTTTAAATAATAGTCGTTAAGAGCCGCGTTGTAAAGCCGCGTTCACACTGCAGTCGCATTTGTAAAAAGTGCATCGCGTGACAGCTGTGTTGTCTGTATTGTTTGCTTATCTGGCAACCACGTATGTTTAACGTGATCTTTTCGGTACGATGCGTTTTAGGGGCGAAACTCCTAAGTGTGTTGGCTAGTCCAGCGTCGTAGTATAGTCGTACTAGCTTGCACCGCTGCTAGTACTCAGAGCGCTCACTAGATGGCGATGGCGCTCGCACCGCTAGTACTCGGATTGTACACTAGATGGTGCTGCGGCACTCGCTGCACTTGTATTGGGGCATTCATTAATAAAAGTACAGACTGGCAAAGGGTCAAGCAGGAGTGCAAGGAACATATGGCTAAAAGGGAAAGTGGCAGGGCAAATGACACTCCTTGGTTTCGTGTACTTGTGGACGGGAGCAAAGGCCAGACAGGAAAGCCAGGCAGTGGTAGAGTGTATATCAAAGGACATTCAGGAGTTAGGAGGAGAGTGCGAGATAATTACTCTAGGTGATATGAATGCACACATAGATGATATAGATGGGTATACCGAACCGACAGGCAAAATGATCATGGATATGTGTGAAAGGCTGGATTTGATCATTTGCAACAGTACCGAGAAGTGTTAAGGGTAAATAACATGGGAGGTAGGAAGGCTGCAGTCGACGATAGATTACGCACTGATGTCACATAGGATGTATGATAAGCTCAGAGGAATGCACATAGAAGAAGGTGGCTCCAGAAGACTGGGTAGTGATCACAAACGTATCAAGCTAAGTTTTGGAAGAGCAGTGAAAGTGGGAAGGAGACAAGATGAGCAACTACAGGAAAATTTTTATTCGGAAAGGCAAATTGAAATAGCCACTAAACAAATTCAGAAAGTAATCACAGAGGATACTAAAATAGTGTGGACATACACGAATCTAATTAGACTATTTGAGCTAGAGCTTACTAAGGCACGTGACAAGTCACCCCGGAAAAGAAGACACAAACCCAAAAGTTGGGGGGATGAGGAAGTTAAGAGAGCCATAGCAAAACGTCAGGAAGCCTCTAGGGAACACAGACATGCTAAGCAGCGCGCTTAACCCACAGATGATGTTGAAAGAAAATGGGAAATCTTTCTAAGCTGTAGAAGGGATGCATCCCTTCTGATCGATGAAAAGATTAGAAGAAAGGGAGCCCAGTGGCTGGCAGAAGTACATAAAAAAGATATAAAGGCAGCTGCGAAATTTTGGAACCATCTAAACTCCCTAAGAAATGAGACGAGCCTAGAGCAGAGGTTTATAACTACAGCTCAAGGTGCTAGGCTAGAATGGGACGAAGCTATTGAATATATAAGAACAAGGGTGACTGAAAAACTTCAACACAGAAGTGCTTTATGCACCATAATAGACAAGGATGAATCAAGTGGCGCAATGGCTCCATTTTCACAACAAAAGTGGGAAAGGACTGAGAAAAGGGTTCCTAGTAATGCATCAACAGGATCAGATGGCATTCCAATCATGCTGATAAAGACATTAAGTCCGAAGTCTAAGCAGGCTTTGAGAGAGGCAGTGAGCAAAATAATGATTGATGGAGAAGTTCCCGATGGATGGAAACTTAGCAGGATGAGCATGATCTATAAAGGAAAGGGAGACAAAGCTGACATAAACAACTACCGTCCTATAACAGTGACATCAGTGGTCTACAGACTGGCGATGCAGATTATAAAGGAAAGACTGCAGGCTTGGATAGAGGACGAAGGGGTGCTGGGGGAGCTGCAGAATGGGAAACACAGGAGGTTGGAAGACAATCTGTTCTCACTGACGCAGTGCATCGAAATAGCAGAAAAGGAACACATGCCCCTATGGCTAGCATTTTTGGATATCAAGGGAGCGTACGATAGTGTTGTCTAAGAGGAATTGTGGGGAATACTGGACACTAGGCGTGGAAGATGTAGTAACTAATCTTTTAAAGAATATCTATAAAAGTAACAAGGTGGTTATAAAGCGGGAAAAACAGGTATCTAAGCCCACAGAGGTGAAACGGGGGCTTAGGCAGGGCTGTCCTCTGTCACCCTTGTTATTCATGATGTACCTACAAGGATTAGAGGCCAAATTAGAGGGAAGTGGACTGGGCTTCAACCTCTCTTTCGTCCAACAAGGAAAACTCATTGAACAGGCACTACCAGCATTGATGTAAGCAGATGATATAGTGCTAATGCCCGACAACAAGGAAGATTTGCAGAGATTAGTGTACATCTGCGGTAATGAGGGAGATAGGTTAGATTTCAGATTCAGTAAGGAAAAATCAGCAGTCATGATTTTTAATGACAATGAAGGTAGTAAGCTTAGAATACAGGAGGTCACGCTAGAGGTAAGAGATAAATACAAATATCTGGGCGTATGGATAAACAATGGGGCCGAGTACCTAAAGGAACACGAAATATGCGTGTCGACTAAAGGTAACAGGAATGCAGCGGTAATGAAAAACAGGGCACTGTGGAATTACAATAGGTATGATGTTGTGAGAGGAATATGGAAAGGGGTCATGGTTCCTGGTCTGACGTTCGGCAATGCGGTCTTGTGCATGAGATCAGAAATTCCAGCAAGATTAGAAATTAAGCAACGTGGAATAGGTAGGCTTGCCTTAGGAGCTCACGGGAATGCACCAAATCAGGGAGTACAAGGTGATATGGGATGGACATCATTTGAGGGCAGGGAAGCTAGCAGCAAGATAAAGTTTGAGAAGCGATTGAGAAAAATGGGGGAGGGGCGTTAGGCTAGGAACGTATTCAGCTACTTGTACATGAAGAATGTCGATACAAAATGGTGGAAGCGAACCAGAAAATTGACTGGTAAATACTTGGATAACAGCAGGGGGCCAAACCAAAAAGAATTATTGGTTAAGAAGAAGGTGAAGGAAGCTGAGACCGATGTGTGGAGAATTGGCGTGATTATGAAGTCCGCACTAGAGATATATCAAAATTTTAAGCAGGAAATAGCCAAGGAAAGGATCTATGATAATACTCGGGGTAGTTCTCTACTGTTTGAGGCCAGGACGGAAGTATTGCGAACAAAGGCATATCGGGCCAAATACGAAGGGGTAGACAGGGTATGCAGTGCGTGTGGAGAGGAAGAAGAAACTGCCGAACACTTGATAATGTTCTGTAAAGGGCTTCACCCTGTAGTTCAGGTTGATGGCGCAGAGTTTTTCAAAGCACTAGGGTTTAGGGACAGTGAGGGCAAAATAGAGTTTAAGCGGGTAGAATTAACTAGAAGGTGGTTATCTGACTGGTGGCTAAAGTCAAGGCACGAGTGAAAATTGAACCCTTCGCTGCAAAGTACGAATCCTCAACC
This sequence comes from Rhipicephalus microplus, assembly GCF_043290135.1. NCBI lineage: Eukaryota > Metazoa > Arthropoda > Arachnida > Ixodida > Ixodidae > Rhipicephalus > Rhipicephalus microplus. Next base: position 52,540,640 of record NC_134709.1, read on the forward strand.
TCACTATTTAAGGAAAAATAAATCTAGTTTTTGATTCATTAAGTATTACGGCTTGGTGGCGCTAGCCACCGCCCGACCTAAAGGGTGCAGCCATATCCATCCATCCATCCATCCATCCATCCATCCATCCATCCATCCATCCATCCACTTCGATGCGTGCTCTTGTGTGATAGGAGTGGACGGATAGGAGTGGATGGACAGACCGACAGACGCTTCGCCCCACTCATCATTCACTCTATGGATAAGCTTTTAATTTTTTAGGGGCGAAGCTCCTTATGGCATAGGGCAGTCCATCTCTCCGGCGTAGCCAGCAGAGCGTATCCGCAGGCAGAGATGGACGGACGCTTCGGCCCACTCATCATCATTCACTCGGTGAATATGCTGTGATTCTTTTTTTGCGACGCGCCCATCACCACTGTGAATGTGCCTTGCGTCCTTGCTACAATTGTCCCAGTCTAGCAAGGTTAGCGGGTTTGGCCATGGCTGGGCTGCCTCGGCTGAATGGGAGACGTGTCATGCGTTCTCATTAACGCGCGTCGCGTCTGCCCTCTAGCCCGGCAAACCGACTGCACACACACGCTACTGCATAGCTTTCAAAACTGGCATGATGACGCGGATTCTGCGGAGGCCGGAAGTCCCTCGAACCAATAGTGAAAACCAAAACTGATTTGGCCATTGGTCGTACGTAACGGCCGCAAAGTAGCTGTCGTAGAAGTCGCGGGCCTGCCAACATTTACGCCACAAACATTACGTAGTTTACGCTAAGTACAACAACGTCTGTGGCGCACTATCAATAATAAGAGGTGCCAGTGATGTGTGGTGCTTAGAAGAAGTGCTAAACGACTTGGAGTACTCAGTGCTTAGTACTCTGCTATGGGAGAGCAGAAATTTAGCCGTCCCAGCTCTTGACACACGATAATGAAAAAGACATAGTCTGTTTAGAAAAAAATGCTAGACGATTTCTGTTTAGAGAAATTTATTCTCACAGACAGTGGACGTCAATAACATTTTAACCGAACATCTCAACAGAACAGAACATGCACAGACACGCAAAAACATTTCTTACTTAAATGTGATACATAAGTACATTACATGGTCAACGAAAAACACAAATAAAACGTTAATATTGTAAGACAGTAGCAGCGTTGGAGTCTCGGCGGCGTTTATTAGGCCGAATCGCCTGATCAACGCTTCGAACGAAGACGACGTTTTTCGTGATGATTATCATATACAGATGAAGAAGACGAAGGACAAATGTTGTGAATATTGTGCTTACACTAATTTCCCCCTCGCGCGGAAGCGGCCAATTTAACCGCTGTTTATGATGGTGGTGTACGTCGCACGAATGGTTTTGAGCGCGACACGGTAACAACCTCCGTACCACGAAAACGGTCGTCAGAAGGCATGACAACAGGGGTTACTCGATAGTTAACAGGAGACGTCTGCTCGACTATAGCGTAGGGGCCGATGAAACATGAGTGAAACTTATCACACAGGCCGGGAACCCGCGTTGGGGTCCACAACAGTACTTAGTTTCCAGTATTGAAGTGAACTACGTGGTGGACGCCATCGTAGCGAGTCTTCCGCTCTTGTTGGCTTGCCTCTGTATGGAGGCGGGCGTGCCGGCGACAATCGGCCAGGCGAGAGATTAAGTGCTCCCTCGATGACGATGACGAATTCACAGGGACATCAATAAAAAATTGCCCGCAGCTTCCCTCGGGGGAACACTGAGGAGGATGCGGAGCATATAATTGGTTAACGGGGTGTTTGCCGTGAGTCAAGCGTCGTATACTCATGAACGGGAGTCGAGGAGCGATGAGTCGTTCTTCAACCGCGTTCAATTCGGGTAGATGTTCGGGTCGGGGCGGGTAGCGGTAGCCGTAACTCACGCTAGCCGAGGGAACTCGACCAGCAATCAACGACTGCTTGCACGTAGCACACACGACGTAGTCGGCATAGTCGGTGCCCTTTTCAAACGTATCGCAAAGAACCGACAACGCTTTGGAGTTGTTCTGAATGTTGCCGATCCGAGTTAAGTTGTTATCGAACCAAAGACGATCACACACCTTGCAGGTGTGGCCGAAGCTTCGGTCGAGGAAGTCGCGCTTGAAGCGAGCGTTGGGCGTGGCATACTGCTTGGCGCGCCACGCCGCTACCTCGGCGCGCTTGCGCTCGCGGGCAGCATCGGGATCGGCCTCTCGTCGCCGACGCTTGCACTCGGCTTCCCGTTTTCGAAAGTCCGGGTCCTCTTGTCGACGCTTACGTTTCAAAGCGGCCGAATCCAGTGCTGCCGCTCGACGCTGACGTCTCTCAGCGGCTTCACGTTCTCTAAGTTGAGCATCTTCCGCTCGACGCCGACGTTTACGTTCGGCGTCGCGAGCTCTTCTCCGCGCTGCCTTGTCTTCGGACGACGACTTGGTTGCGGTTCCGCCAACACTTTGGCCGGCGCTGGTCGAAGGGACGTCGATCATTGCGACCTCGGACGTCGACGCGCCGTACAAACCAACCGACGAGCGGCAACTGAGCGAGCGAGCACCGACCTTGAGTATATATACAGCGCGACGGCGCATGCACTGTCAGCTGTCGAATGTTCGAGAAGGGGGAGAAGCGCAACGGCGCATGCCCGCGCGTCAGCTGCCGATGTTCTCGAAGCGCGACGGCGCATGCGCGCGAGTCAGCTGCCGATGTTCTCGAAGCGTGACGGCGCATGCGCGCTACATTGTACAGCTAGCGAATGTTCGTGAAGAGGAGAAGCGCACGCGGTGTGTAGAGGAGGAAGGGTGCACAGATGGTGGAGGAGTGAAGCGCGCGCGGTGTGTAGAGGAGGAAGGGATGCACAGATGGTGGAAGAAGGAGGAGGAAGCTTGCGGACGGCGCCGCACTACAAGCCTCGAGTATTAGATGCTCCGCATCTAAAAGGAGATGTCGAGCGGAGATGTTGGTTGACGGCCATAGACGAGAAAGAATGTGGAATAGCCCGTGGTGTGCTGCGTAGCGGTATTGTACGCAAAAGTCAAGAATGGCAAGATGGTATCCCAGTTGGTGTGGTCGTCGTTGATATACATAGATATCATGTCGGTCAAAGTTCGATGGAAGCGCTCTGTGAGGCCGTTAGTCTGGGGATGGTAGCTGGATGTCGTCTTATGAATCGTATTACATGCGTGGAGGACTTGTTCGAGTAGTTTCGAGAGAAACGCCTTGCCGCGATCGCTCGATAGGATGCGTGGTGCACCACGTCTTAGAAAGATTGCCTCCGGGGAAAATGTGGCAGTCTTCTGCTAACCCTGAAGGAAGTGCAGCTGTTTCGGCGTACCTTGTTAAGTAGTCAACTGCTGTGACAATCCAGCACTTGCCGCCAGCTGATATTGGTAGTGGTCCGTAGAGGTCGATGCCAATGACATCGAAGGGAGCGTCAGGACACGGGAGAGGTTGTAGGAGACTGCCGGGGAGGAAGTGTTGCACAGCAAGCATGACGCAACATATCGCGCTACGCAGGTGAAAAGCCCAGGCCAGGCAAAACGACTGCGGATGCGTTCATAAGTTTTTTTTTTTTTTTGAAAACCGAGATGACCAGCCTTGGGGTCATCGTGAAACGCCTCCACAATCTGCGCCCTTAGGGAACGAGGAGCAGCAGGAACCCAGCGCTGTCCTTCGGGATGGAAGACAAAGCGGTAAAGGATTGAGTTTTAGTCTTGAAGTTCCGCAGCTGTCGATGGACGCGGGCGTTGGGAGGACGAGAGGAGCCTTGGAGGCGCTGCATTATAGAGCGACAGTAAGTGTCGCTGCGTTGGTGGGATGCAAACGTCTCGATGCCGAAGGCAGAAAGAAAGTCGACAGCAGCGAGTGAATGAACTGACGAAGACGGTTTGATGGGTTCACTCACAGTTGGCGACAGGCCAGGAGTGCCTCATGACGATTGTAAAGGACAGCGACTAAGGGCATCGGCATCGTTGTGTTTCTTGCCGGATTTGTTGGTAGCGTCAAACTCGTATTCTTGGAGAGTAAGTACCCAGCACCTCCACCACTCTGTAAGACAGTAGCAGCGTTGGAGTTTCGACGGCGTTTATTAGGCCGAATCGCCTGATCAACGCTTGGAATGAAGACGACGTTTTTTGTGATGATGATTATATACAGATGAAGAAGATGAAGGTCAAAAGTTGTGAATATTGTGCTTACAATATGTATATTTTACGTATTTACATGGCATTTCTGCCGGTACTGAACAAGCATCAGCCTACCAAAACCAGGCCAACCATAAGGCTTCACGCTTCGGCACAGACTAACGCAAAGGGTTCAGTGCCGAAAGCATCCCCCCTCACTGGGAAAGAGGAGCTCCTCCGACAGAACAGATAGCAGCTCTATGTGCAGTCACTCCACAATCGGGAAGAGAGTGCTACGGCATATTGCAACCGCCTCGCAACGATTGCGCCGAAGAGTGTAAGCAACAATGAGAAAGAAGGCAGGTAAAATGGCGGCGAGAACAACGCCCAGAAGAAACGAAGCGATTTACTCTGAGACCACAAAATCCCTTTAGAAAACACGAGCAATGACGCACTGCCTTACAGATTGCTGACTTGTTTTGCGTACATGGGGACCATTCTATACCTTTCGAAGCGGTGGGTTTAGATGAAGTGTTTAATGATCTCAAGTACCTTGTACTGAACTATGACTTCAACGCAAAAGGTTTAATCTGTCGACTTGCCCGTGTTTAGAAAAAGTGGCTGACGATTTAGAGTACTTTACTATGGGAGAGCACAAAGCCGTCCTGTGGGCCTCACACTGGATGAGGCCATGTTTTGATGGATTAGATCAAAATTTTCGAAATTTTAGCGTATGATATACTCTACTGATCACGTCAGTAGGATAAAATTAAATTTTTTAGAAAAAATATCCAACGATTTAGAATACTCAGTACTCTACTATGGGAGAGCAGAAAGCCTTCCCAATACAAGATACTGCAACCGGTCTGTATCAGCTACATAGACGGCTCTGTGTTTAGAAAAAAATTATTTACAGCATGTACAAAACAAAAAGGCTTCATACCATTCCAGTAACAGGGCACATACACTTCGGCACATCTATGTTTCACGACTAACATCACTACGTTACAATGTAAGACATTTGCTCAAATATACATGACATTTGATTGATTTATTTTGTGGGGTTTAACGTCCCAAAACCACTATTTGATTATGAGAGACGCCGTAGTGGAGGGCTCCGGAAATTTTGACCACCTGGGGTTCTTTAACGTGCACCCAAATCTGAGTACACGGGCCTATAACATAATATACATGACAATGTTGGCATATATGTGTTTAGAAAGAACTTTTAACGACTTACAGTACTTGATACTGTACTATGGGAGAGCTGAAAGCCGTCCCCGATACCCTGATGGAAGTTTCTATATATCTAAGGTTCGAATACCCACATACGTGCTACGAGCGGTTATATATGATAGCTATTCCAGCCCAGTGCTCTGCCGTTTCGACCACGTCGCGAATACAGGCTGTGTTGACATATTTCTAACATTTTTTGTCGAGATTACATTTATGTTTCTACCGCAAGGAGCTCTTCTATTGCTCTATTTCAAAAAGCCTGAAACCTTATTTGAATATTGTGAATACATAAAACGTAATTACCATAAATAGGACACTTATCCCACAACTACGACTCCATGAAAGAGCTCTTCAGCAGGTTGTGGAGCTGTGCTTCTGCGTTGCAGATTAAGCTGTGTACCCTCGCTCGTTCGTTGCGGCAGCGGCTGAAGCGGTGCTTCAAAAAGCTAAAGGAAAAAGACGATATGTCAGCGGTTTGAAAAAAAGTATCGTGCGTTTGCTCTGCTTTTGGGAGCGAAACTCCCTTAGCCGTGGGTCGTGCGTCAGCGATGTATGTAGTAGTAGTAGTAGTAGTAATAGTAGTAGTAGTAGTAGTAGTAGTAGTAGTAGTAGTAGTAGGTAGCCGCGATCGGCCTATAGATGGCTTCAAGGTCACAAGTGTTGTACCCAAGAAAACTTCCGGTTACCCTATTTACCGTCTCATAACTTCGAAACTGAAAGCACGTTTTCAAGTTCCTTCTATATGTAAGAAATGTCTATTTTTTTTTTCAGATAAAAGAAACTTGCGTTAAGATAAAGGGAATCGTTTGTAATACATAATCGTTTCTTTTAATATATTTTGTCAGATAAAACAAAGTGTTGAAAATCAGTGGGCAATTTTCCAAAGTTCTGTTTGCCCACCGATGCTATTTCGACATATCGGTGGACGAAACCGGGTGTCATCAAGGGACTGTGATTGTAAACAGTGAAAGAGTCTATAGAGGAGTGGCACGCAGGCACCTTTTCAAATTTAGGAGGAAAGCCGCGCACGTTAAATAAAAAGATGGTTGTTTTTCATGAAAATTACTTAAAGAGACGAGTATCGGTGCCTTCAATAAAATGTGCCTCAAATTTCATGCTTACTAAAACAAAACGTGTAACAGAAGGACGCACTTTCAGCACTATATCACCACAAATGGTTGCCACGTTAAACTCGCTGGGCGCAACCTGCTTGGTTTTAGCAAAGTTTAGCGAGGGTTGGGCCGCAGTGCCATGAACTAGCGGCGGCGAAAGGTGGGAACTAGACACGAAGCGCAGGCCGTAAGAGAGTGCACACGTGCCACTCCTCTAGTCCGGCCGTGCCACCTCTGGTTTAGTCCTTGAAATGTCCGCTAGATGGAGGTACTTCTATATGATGAAAAGACGCGAGATGGCGACACTTGAAGTGTTCACTAGATGGATGGACAGATGCATGGACGGACGGACAGACAGACAGACAGATGCACGCACGGACTTATGGACAGATTGACGAAAACAGGGACGGACGCACGGATGGACGCACGGATGGACAGAAGCAACAACGGGCGGACGGAAGCGCTGGTGGACTGACGGACGCTTCGTTCCACTCATCATCATGCACTTCGTGGATACGCTGTAATTTTTTTGGTACATGCGATTTCTCTTAGGAGCCACCGCGAATTGAAACTCGAAAGGTGTGTAAGCTGTCGCATGCAATGGTTCATTGACGACATGCCGCCGCGATAACGTAGCCACAAGCGAAACGTGGCAGAAACGGGATGCCAAGTGAGAACGTCCAACCAGCTGGTCAGGCAGACTGGAAACAGAAATATACTAGTGAAACCAACGCGTGCTCCATCTATCGTTAACTGAGGCAGCCATACCCATTTCAATACTTGGTAGCGCTGACGTCAGTCCGAGCGAGCCGAGGTCCTGCGTCGGAGCGTGAAGTGCTGACGCCATTGCTGTGTTGGCGGCTGGCTGGTCCCGACGAAGCAGAAGAAGACGGCCGACGGAGACGTACGCGGCCGGCGGGGACGCCGACCAGCCCGAACACGCGGGTTGGTGCGAAGCACCGAAGAAAAGAACAACAACCGCACTCCACGGTTACCCAACGCACACTGTTTGAAGAAGACGATAAAGGCGGCGTAGCTTAATGAAGAAGGAATGAAGCGACGCAGCACGCAGTAGCCACCTTGCTGGGAACAAGAGCGTCTAGGGTTAGCAGGGTAGGTCCATTAGAAGCACGAAAAAGACGAACACGGAGAACGAAATGGGTTCTTGAGGTCCTCGTCGCCATTGCTTGACGTCTGTACATCGTAAGAGGCGTCCGAGGCACAACGTCCCGTGTGCTATGGCAGTGCTTTACGAAATTCCGCTCTCCTGTGGAAGGGCCTCCATCGGCCAAACCAGTCGATACGTAAACAATCGAGTGAACGAGCATGATTTTTCGATCAAGAATAATCTTTTGGCACACTTGCTTATGTACTGCAGCACGTCTGGATGTGTGGCAAGACTTTTTTTATAATTTTGCCATTCTAAATAGAAGAAAAGACGCGATTGAGCGATTGATGGTAGAAGCATATATGCTTCTGAGGAAGTATACTTCCTCAGGAAGAAAAAAAGATATTTGTAATAGCGATAGAAGACGAGCTGTCTGGATTTCGTGCCGACCGGTTGTGCCCCAGCGATCTCCGACGACAGCGCAGCTCTGGCCGACTGGCTCGCCATATACGCCATCTCCTGACGCCGACAAAAGTTCTCGCCGAGTGGTGCCCCGTCCTCGCACTCCTGCGACCGTGTCCAGCTTTCCTATCTTCTCCTTACTTCCGCATGTGGCTGTCCCTGCGCTCCGCTCTCTCCTTCCCCCTCTCTCTATCTCTATACCTTTTATTCCTATTCTTTTAATCCCTCCTTACCCCATCCCACGTGAGCTACTGTTGAGGTGTTCTCCCCCTGAGAAACAGTTACGGGACTCACTTTTCTCTTCTTTTCACTTAAAACCACACCGCCCCCCCCCCCCTGTATTAGCGATACGTCGGCGGTACTCCGGACAGCTGAATTTGATTTTGTTTATAGATTTCTGAACTAGCACGTGCAGTGTGAGTGTCTGTTTGTGCGATGCATGTTATGGTGTGTTGGCGCATGTGTGACATGGTGCATATATAGCGGAGGTTTGGCAAGAATAACCTTAGTTGCCAAACGGCACTATTTCCTTCCACTTCCTTTTTCCCCGGTGTTATGCGTCGTCTAATTTTCTTGTAACATGCACCAACCAGCCCAACAAGAAGTTTTACTAAAATATATTCAAATATATGCTTAGAAAAAGATGGAAACGTGTGTGCTGACTCGTTTTCCGCCCTAACAATTATCCCATGAAACAGCTAGGCTGACTAAAAACCAAGTTCACACTGTGAACGATGCTGTAATTTATTTCGTGCTGTATCCTCCCCCCCCCCCCCCCCCCGCCACACACACACCGCCAACTACGTTGCAACGTCCTTGAGCTTTGCGACGTGAATGGTGTCTAAAGAAAACAAATGAACAATAGTGGATAGCGATAAGCCACTTGTCTAAGCACTGAAAATGAGATGAAAATGCATCAGTTTTTAACTTGATCCGATGGTTAAATTGGGCCAATATGTATGAGCTCATACTTCTAACCTCCCCAACCCCCCTACCCACCCACTCTACAAACAAAAACAGATAAATGCGGGCAAGGTGCTTAGTCACGCATGCAGTAAGATAACAGAGTCGCGACTGAAATTAAACGTCAGTTTCCAGACCTCCTGACCAAATACATTTCTAGTGTTGTTTATTTTGTTATCTTTCAAGACAATGAGTTTGCACTCGATTGTGTGTACAATTTCCCCCAGGTGATTGAGAGGTACCTGTACTAGACCACAATTTTTTTCTTTAAACTTGCGAAACTCGATAGTGAAACGCCAGGCGTGTGCTTACCTCTACGCAGTCAATTAAAATTAGAAACACCTTTCACCGGCTAAACAAGTTTTTGAAACTATATTGTTTTGCCGCTCGCTGCACAAGGCCTTGCCCGTCTGTAGAGAACCGAGTGCTCGGCCGCGTTTCCAGGAAGAAGCGACTCCATTGGCTGTTTCTCTCGGTCCGGGTACGCAGGGGCGCATCATTTGTCGGTCTGCTCATACATACACCGCGTGCTTTCACTGGCCTCGCGATTTTTGATAAGCGCCGGAGAGCCAGCCGAGGGAAAGAGGGCCAACTGCGACCGCTTCTTTTGATACCGCCTGCGAATAACAAAAAAAAAGCAAACGAACTGGTGGATGTTAGAACAACAGAGCGCTGGTCACGTTTTCATCGCAGTTCCCCCTTTTTTTCAGCGTGTTGCGCCTTTTGTCTCGCTCGAGGTAGCGTCCTGTCCTTTGTCCTTTTCGCCGGCTTTTTTTTCAAGCAGCCGCAAATTAGGCAGTCCTTCTGGCTTACGGGATGATGTCAGGTCGCGACGTCTGCTCTAGGTGACAGAAGGGCGAGCAGCGCGATCGTCTGCTCCTGGTTAAGGACTAGTCAGCGCGCTAGCTCCAATTCCGAACCAATGTGTTTCCGGCAAACGATGAAGTCTCGTTGTGTTACAACGAACAGAAGATGCTAATTAGTCACCGTCTTTGGTAATTGCTAATTGTCTGTCTCGTCTCTCCTAACCCTACCAGACGAGGCTCATTATGTCGCCCGCGGTCTGCTGATTCGTCGGCGTCGTCGATCTCGTCCTTCCTGGTCTTGTGAAACGAGGCTTAGCACATCATCGGAGATGTCGTCCGTGGTTCTGTGGATGAGCGTCTGCTACTGCGTCGGGATTGTAACTGCCGAGGAAACCGACTGCGGATTCGAGATTCCCGGCGATGACGTCACCCAGAGGGTGGGTTCCGAGGGCTGGAGCTCGGTGACGACCGTCTCGGCAGCTGTGCTGTCGACGAACAGAACTTCAAGACGCGAAGACAGAACGCCTGAAGGTCACCGCCAAGATGACGGAGTTTCGACGAACGTCACCAATATGACTGCACCGACGACCACGACGGAGTTGCCGTTTCTCCTGGACGTAGCTCCGACAGTCACGTCCTTAATTGAAAGGGACGAGTCTGTGGTATTGCCAGTGGCTACTACGCAAGAGTCGGTGACTTCGACTCCGGAAACGCCGCTGGCGGATACAAAGCTGGAGCGAGACTTCTTGGTGAGTGGTTGAATTAGTGCATGCGCCAAACATTTCTTTGAGATGACAAAACGTTCGCATGTGTAGAGACTGATCACGTGTTGTCGGCGTTAGCGATGAAGTTGTATTGCGTGACGTCGAGTCGATCAAAAAGCGAACAAGCAGTTCACCTTAGGATGCACACTTTTTTCTTAAGTTTAGATAAAACGGTAATGATTCAGCGATATCTCGCTTTGCGTGTTTCTTGTTATCACGAATTTTTTTTTTGCTCCGTGAAATTTGTGGCTTTGGTTTATAGATAATCGTTGACGAATGCGAAACTCGAAGGAACGTAATGGGTAGAGAGAGAGGCAGAGGATTTACAAGCACTTCTTTGAAAGATCACGTTCACGTCACTATTGTGTCCTGGACATTTATCACCTAAGTTCTTCGACATCGCTGCCAGTGACAGGGACTCACGTTTTAAACAGCAGTGTGCTTAAGAAGCGAGATAGAAATACGACGAAATGGCGAGCAAGCGCTTCCCTCTGTTTTAACTGTTTCGCTGTAGAGAGGTCGAGGTCCATATTGCCTCGGCTACTCCATATCACGAAGTTCTGCAGCAAAAAAAAATAGTAGTGAACGGTGCCCAAAAAGGAAAAATCCGGAAAAAACATATAATAGCACACTGAAACCAGTTCAGATATGCCGATACACAGTTTTCTTACAGCAGTTCACAGAGTCATAAACTGTTTACACGCACACCTTCTTTTTTTACTGTCTCTATATGCACAAACACATTTCATATATATCCATCCCTGGTTGTGTATCACAGGCGCTTGTCCAGTCCGGTCTCCACTAAAAAGTCTGTCGGGAAGATGTTCGCTTTTTTTTAATATGCATCATAGACCATGGTCCAAGTAGTTTCCTAATAGTGAGGGGCCGTTTGTCCAAATTTGCTAATTTGTTCTTCAAATTTTCATTTTCATTCGCGTATTTACCGCCCTCCAAAAGAATATGGCAAACATTTTCTTCTGCATGGCCACAATGGCATTCTGGTGAGTTGGATCGATGTATCTTGTGCAGGAAGCTGTTTGTGTATGCTACTTTAAATCGAAGTCTGTGGATTAATATCTCTAAGTGCGTGGGAGATCTGGTGCTATGAAAAATTTTCTGTGTGGGTCAACTTCATAAAGCACTCTTTCCTTTGATTTAAGGCTATTAAACCACTTCTCAATCGAAAAATGGTTAGCTCCTTGCGTTATAAAATGTCGAATATCCGCCCCAGACATGGATTGCGCAATCCCGTCCTTCGTTCAATGCCTTCTTGATGAGTCTGTCTGCCTCTTCATTACCCTTTATTCCAATGTGACTGGGTATCCATTGGAATACGATGTTGTGATCCTGCGCTGAGGCACATTCTACAGTTTCTCCAATACATTGTGCTATTTCACCAATTTTGTAAAGTGATCTCGCATTTCTTATTAGCTGAAGGGCAGGTTTGTGACGACAGCAGTCACCAATTCTGCTGTCGTCGATGGAAATTTGTGCGATAATTTGTATGTTCTCTTTTTCTGAATTTCGGGTATAAAGATCGCACAGGCTGACACTTCTTCAGAGCATGATTCATCTTTATATATCTTCGTTTTTTTTTCATTGTGCATTATATGAAAATCATCAAGTACCATCTGCGCCGCTACTGGAGGCGTCATGTCTGCTTTCTTCTGAATGCCATCTATTTCAATGATAACGTTGGGCAGCTGCGGCGTCCAAGGTGGTTTTGAAGGTTTCCATCGTTTAAATCCTGGTACTACTGCTTGGAATGATGATACACTATTCTGTGGTCTCATTGCCGTCCTTTGTGTTAGTGCACCAGATAAAGGGTGACTTTCATGTTGCGCGAAAATTCTAAATAAATTTCGAGATGTTTCTTTAGCTCGGAGTACTGCCAAAGGTGGTTGTCGAGCCTGTGCATACACTAAAGCACCGGAAGTTGACCATGGCATACCCTTAAGCTCCTTGTCAATAACACGTGAAGTCTCCTCTCGGTGGAGGCTGGAAGTCCGTGCCGCAGAGGCGGTGAGTAACTTACGGTGGGGTGTATCCACGCAACATGTAGGGCTAATAGCGACTTTGTATTATCACCCCCTTCAGCCCCGCAAAGATGCCGGAGGTTTCAAATGGCTTGGTTGACTTTTTGTTGAACGAACTGGACATGAGGCGACCATGTTAGTCTCCGGTCTAAAATCCTACGCAGAAACTATGAGTTTTTACCGTTTGAATAGACTGGTTTTGCAGAATAATCTGGAAATCTCCAGGTCTTTTTAATGTAAACAGTAGTATGGCTGTTTTAGCCATACTCAGTGCCATACCGCTTTTTTTAGAAAACGGTCTACATAATCCAATCCACCTTGTGAAGTTTTTTGGACATCCAAAAACGATGGACCAGACGTCCATATACTTATATTATCAGCATATACTGAACATCTGATGTTTGGTGGGAGATTATACGGGAGCTGCGCCATGACTGCATTAAAGAGAGTAGGGCTTAGCACGCTGGCACTCCTTGGTTGACGACATGTTCTGACGTTGGGCCCTCCTGCGTAACTACAAAAATGTGCGGATGCTTCAGGAAGTCAGCGATCCAACGCAATATCTTGCCCTTGAATCCCTGCGACGCCAGGCCTTCCAGAACGTGAACGTGACTCACTGTGTCGTATGCTCGTTGGACATCAAGGAATACAGCGACAGTGATGTTTCCTTGCGTACGTTGTTTTTCCACATCTGTGATCAAATCCATAATGCAGCCCATTGTGCATCTACCTCTTATGAAGCTGGCTATGCTTTCTGGTAGTAGTTTTTTTATGTATTGCTACCATAAACTTCGTTCAGTGATCATTTTCTCCATCATTCTCGAAATACAACTTGTCAGACTAACCGGCCTCAAAGAATCCAACTGCATACGGTTCTTCTGTGGCTTCAGCAACGGTACTATTTTGATATCTTCCAACTTTCTGGAACATTTTCTTCTTGCCAACTTTTATTGTAGAAGTCCAACTGGTGTAATTTTCCTTTCTCGCTCAAATTAGCAAGTGCAGAGTATGTAACCCCATCTGGTCCTGGTGAACTTGTTCGTTTTACTGAAGACAGCACATATTGTAGCTCCTCTGGTGTGAAGCTGTCATCCAGATCTGATCAACTGATTGCAGAGAACTTTGTTACAACTGCCGAAGCTGATTCTGCTGAGGATTTATATTCGCTAGTTTGAACGGCCTCTCCATTTCTCAGTATAAGATAGCAAAATTCTTCGGCAATCACTCGTTCGCTAACTCACTGAGACAGCGCTAGAACCTGTTCTTGTCTCGAGTGGACTACTGGCTGTCGCAGGGCGCGTACCATGTTCCACAGTTGACGCGGCGAGGTAAATGGAGAAAGTGAGGCACATAAATCTTGCCACCTTTTGGTTGAAAGCTCCTGCAGTTGGTTATGCATTGCAGAATGTACTTTCAGTGCAACCATGAAATCTCCTAAATTTCCCGACCTGCGATATCTTATTTCAGATCGGCGTCGTATTGCCCAAAGCCGCTCATACTCAGCGTCAACAGCCGCATACCCATATGAAATGGGTACTGCACCAGTAGTTTTTGCTAGAAAATGTTTTAGCCCCGCCGCGGTGGTTCAGTGGCTAAGGTACTCGGCTGCTGACCCGCAGGTTGCGGGCTCGAATCCCGGCTACGGCGGCTGCATTTACGATGGAAGCGGTTGTAGGCCCGTGTGCTCAGATTTGGGTGCAAGTTAAAGAACCCCAGGTGGTCGATATTTCCGGCGCCCTCCACTACGGTGTCTCTCGTAATCATATCGTGGTTTTGGGACGTTAAACCATACATATCAATCAGAAAATGCTTTATCTTCAATGAATACGTTTCTGCGTAAAAACTAGGCTCAAGATTTTGTCTCTGTAGTTCTCGAAATATTGCTCAATTTGTCATTCTTTTTGTGTGGGTATCTCTCGTTTTCTTCAAATTTGGGTGATATATGAATACTGGCAAGTGGTCACTTCCTCTTGTATCAGCGTCCGTAGCCCTGTCCGCTCCAGCCGCTAATTCAGAGGAGCACACAGTGGTGTCTAGTACGCTGCAGTAGTTATGCCCCCGCAGGAACGTCGGGGAACCATCATTTTGTATAGCGTAGCCGTGGTCTTCGCATACCTTTACTATAGCAGATCCCCTCACATCACAATGCTCACTACCCCACACTTCACGGTGCGCGTTAAAATCACCCCATATAATTATGGAATCATGATCAGATCTACACACTGCGTATTAAACTTTAGCTTGAGGGTACACGTGTACACTAACTACAGTTACAGTAACGTTACCAAACTTCACCTTGCGTCTAACGAATTCCGGCGCATCTGTTTTTGAAGTAGCCACAAGTGTCGATGGAATATCGCGTCTCACACACAACATCACTCTGCTTTTTTGCAACAGGACGTTCTGCTTGGTACACCACATAATTGGACAAGCGATAGTTAGTGGATACTCTTGTTTCAGAATACACAATATCGGAAACCCGTGCTGAGCGATGAATTTCCGAAAATCTCCGCTCTTATTCTACAAACCGTTGCAGTTCTACTGGAATATTGCATTCTTTTGTACCAGTTAGACAGTCCGGTAGCCATGATTACTACAAGATAAGATGCTCAAGATCTAGCAGCAATTTCACTTCTGGTAAAAAGCCTGCTTGTGGCAGGGATCGTAGAATTGCTTTAAGAGCCTTAAAGATTATTGGCAAATTGGCTTGCTCGTTTCCAGTTGTCTCCGCCGAGATCGCATTTCTTGAAGAATTTTTCCTTAGCAGGTTGCCGTGACCCTTCCCTTTGGTAGCCAGTGGCTCCTTGGTGTTGTCTGGCCCGGGAGAAGGTTCTACTTCAGCATGTTCTTGGGCCCGGACGTTTTTGCCAACGCGTTGTTTTGGTCCTGAGCGCTTCAATACTTCCGAGTAAGAGTCGTGGCGCCACTGTTCTGCATTTCTTTGTGCCGCAGGAACATCTTCGACTATATCTCCATTGGGCGCTTGACCTTTTTGTATTTTATGGTACCCTTTTACAATTCTCTTTCTTTGAGCAGCCGATGTCAAATGGTTTCGAGAGCAGCCTGAAAACGACGCCGGATGTAGTCCAGCACCGTTGGCACACTTAGGTTTACTTTTCGAGGTGCATTCTTTGTAATCATGTTCGCCCGCACATACCTTGCACCTCTTGGTTCCCCTGCAAGTCTTAGCCATATGCCCATATCTCTGGCAGTTATAGCACCTTACAGCCAGCTCAATTTATTCCTCGACTGTGAACCGCAAAGCCGAGAGTAACTCTTTTTGGCAATGGCATGTCTTGCCTAAACTGGAGTATTACATTACGTATGGGCTGCATTGTGGCACTTCTACCTTCATTTCTTGCCCATCTCTTTTGTCGTGTGACTGATATTACTCCGACATCTTTAAGATACTCCAGTAGATCATAATCACTGTATTCAAGTGGAACGTCTTTAGCTTTGCTAGGGTCTTCATGTAAGACTGAGGTATCATCACATGTACAGGCAAGCCAGCCAGACTCTCAATGAGTAGCAACTTATTTGCCGAGTACAAAGACCGTACTCCAACAGAAAGACTTCCGTCTCTGTTTATTGTAGACGGTGTCACTTTCTCATTGATAGCAGAGATTATCACAGATGCCATGCAATTTGGATTCACCTTCCAGAAGGAGTCCTCGGTGGCGATTGGTCCGAACACCACTGGTATCCCCGTAGCTCGGTTCTTGTGAGGAGTGACCATCGCGTAAGCTCCCTCGTCTTCCTTGGGTGCTTCTGTATCCATCTGTGTCATGTCATTAAGAGAATATGTCGATGTGGCATCATCGTTGTCAACCTCTTCTTCCTCCTCTGCACGCCTTTTCTTACACTGTGAGGCCTCACTGTATGGGACGTCGCTATCGTTGCTGAGCCTGCAGTAACTTGAAGTCGAGCGGGAGGGATAAGTGGTGCTCCGCTTGGCGCTAGCGGCATCTCGTTGTCCCCCTACCCGGGCTTTGCCAGGTGTGTGGCACGGGCCCGCTAAGGGGCAATTTCTAACTCGATGCGTAGTGAAACTCTGACTCACCGACGTTTAGCTGCCACTCTGGAGACAGTCCACCCACCGCACACACCGTAAAAAGATCCCAAACTCAATATATTACCTGAATTAAGAGAGCGAAATGAAGCTACGGGTTTTTTCCATTCACTTCTTCCTTCCTTCAAGCGATTCCCTCTCTTCTTCTGTAGATCTGAAATAAGCCGCAATGACCAAGCAAGCCCCGCCCCCACCCTTCTCTCTGAAACCTTCCCAAACCCTCCCGGCAAGATGTCCTGTGCTTCATATTCCAAGCTCGGGCAGCCGCTTTGGTTGAAACGATGACTACATCATTCACCGGGTGTGACATATCTAATGCACGAGATCATGAGTAGGCAACCTTTTGAGAAGGAGGGCCTAGTTTCATGAAGCCAACACTGAGGTGGCCACAAGGCATTTTTGAGGAAAGGGGGTGCTAACAGGGAAAAATTCGGAGAATGGACAGACACAGACAGACACATAAAGACAGAAAAACTTCAAGTGTGTTTGGACATCCCGGGATCCCTGGACCAGGAGAATTGACCATAATGTTGAACTCTGGAATAGAAATAACGTTTTTCTGTCTTTATGTCTAATCTTGTTTGAGATATGAAGTGCTATGTCAGCCATAGATAGGAAGTGTGAAGCAGAGAGGAATGGTGCACAGTACGCCACGCTCCCCGGTGTCAGTGATAAACCACCAGAAAACCGCAGGTTCCTGCCGGCCGAGTGGACAGACTCGACTTTTGCGTCCGAATAAGACGAGATTTTAACGAATTTGACAGTTACGAGGGAATATGAAAAGAGTGAATGAAATGTTTTATTAGACACATAGATGGACATTTTTTTTAATTTTGATTTTAGCGGCTTGCCAGCCGCCATCTTAAATTTCGGTCCGGAACCGAGAAGCGTCCCCCCTGTTCCTCCCCTTCATATGTGGCTGGATCATTCTTCCTTTGTAGGTGGAAAGGCACTTGCGCGGTATTTTAATGTATGCTGGACGTTACCGGGGGGCACATATGAAAGGCGAAAATATTAAATATTATTAAATGAATTTGACGTAATATGATGGCACCTATCTATTCGTGGCTTCTATCTTTCCGACAGCTCTAAATGACTTGCTATGACTTCACTGAAAGAGCCACGTTGGAACGCCTACATGGCGAGACGCGAACTTTATGAAGTCACGTTAATGTTCTTGGTACAACGCATGCTGGTACCTTCGTCATTGATATCACAGAGGCCCAACAATTTTCCAGTGACGTTGTTATCAATCTGAAGCAGCTTAATCTCCGCGTTGTCATACTGACTTGGCGCCTGACTGACCATAATTAAGGTGTCATCACTTTGAAAGTGCTCGCTGTACAAAAATGCAGTAATATAAGTTAGTTTGTCGCATGCGGCACTCCAATTTATCCCACAGTATTTGTTATCACGATTAACAGGCCGCCAACCAAGTTCGCCTTTACAATAAGCATCAGTCAGAAAGCAAATTCTATTGAAGGACTGCTACTGCCAATACATTCGGAAAAGATTTGTGCATTAGGTAATTAACTGACAACGCAGTCTAACAAGCGCCATAGCAGCTTCTGCGAGGCTCGTAGACTCTATGTATTCATTGTCATCATCATCAGCTTCACTACGCCCACTGCAGGGCAAAGGCCTCTCCCATGTGCCGCCAATCAACGCGGTCTTGTGCTTTGTGGTGCCACGTCATACCTGCAAATGTTCTAATCTCATCGGCCCACCTAACTTTCTGTCTCGCCATCGTGGGTTTGCCTTCTTTGGGAATTCTGTCAGTTACTCTTAACAACCAGCGGCTATCCTGCCAACACGCTACGTGCCAGGCCCGTATCAATCCATTGTAATCGCAACGAAGCAGTAGCGCTGCAAGTGGTACTAAAAGTCACGCCATCTCTTGCGCGTTTGTATAACACGACTGCAAAGCGAAAGTGATATTTTTCTTCTCCGTTACTTCTATTGATCCCATCCGAAAGCTCTGCTCTCCCGAAGTAGCTTAGCACTTCTGCGCCTCACGTAGTTTAAGAATTTCAGAGTTCGTTTTCTTCATAGGCAGGATAATAACGAGCGCTGACAGACAGTGATGCTAAGAAAAGTATAGGTGGATGTTATTATTGTAGCAATAATTTGTGATGTCAATGTGAAAAAAAAAGAAAAGTGGACCCTGTACGTACCTGCGCATACCTTGTATATACTTGAGAAGGAAAAGTGTGAAAGAAGGGAAGAGATGACGAGTCTATAACAACGCTACATATTTGGGCCGATAGCACTGTCTAAAAACAACACGTCGGTGTCGACAGTTCGTTGTTCAGTCAAGCTTCCGTGAGAAACCGCAAAGCGCCCTCATAGCGGTTTGCGTGCAGACCGATAGATACGAGGGGTTTAACATCCCAAATCCACCATATGATTACGAGAGACGCCTTAGTGGATAGCTCCGGAAATTTGGACCACCTGGGTTTCTTTGATGTGCACCCAAATCTGAGCACACGGGCCTACAGCATGTTCGCGTCCATCGAAAATGCAGCCACCGCAGCCGGGATGTGATCCCGCGACCTGCGGGTCAGCAGCCGAGTACCTTGGCCACTATACCACCACAATGGGGCGCGTTGCAGACCGAACAGGACATGTGACGGTGCCGTATAATTTTGTTTTCGGCCTGGTTGCCATTGTCGCCGCTTCAACAAAAGAGAGAGAGATAGAGAGAAAATTTATTTACAGAGAGGCATAGAGGGCGGCCTGATTCACAGTTTGCTTCGGCCTGCTACTCTACACTAGAGAAAGGTGACAGTGGAAGTAAAGAGTGATGAATCACGATGGTTAGGTAGGGAGATGTTAATATAATTCTGTAACGCTGAGGCAAATCTAAGGACCTGCTATCCAGCCCAGTGACTTGTAACAATGCTAGGACGGCTCCTATAACAAACTGGCCTATTGTGTCAGAGCAAAACCATCAAGTGTCTCGCTCGACGATGCACCGTCGGCGAAACATGGCGGGCAAAATTAAAGGCCCACGTGACTTGCCTCGTCGATGCGTCATGTCATGACGTCTATTTGTGACGTGGTAATGGAAACGCCCATCACACTCATTTGCAACGTCATTATGATTTCGTCGTAAAATTTTCTGATGTCATCACGTGACGTCGGATGATGGCGTCATCACTCGGCATCTTCGCTTGGTTAAAGATTAGCTGATCTCAGAGGCAGTAGAAATCATGTCAGGGCACGAAAGCTTCTGACCAAGAAAAAAATTAACACGCTGGAACCTGCTGCAAGCGTTGAAATAATTATAAAATAATTTGTTGCTGGGCTAGTTGGTAAATTATTTCGAAGAATATTTAAGTGCAGACACGGCAGATGCCTGGGTGTGAGGGGATGCTTGTTCGAATGCGTCGTGTGTCTGAAATGAAGTGTTTTTTTAGGTCATGGTAATTTGACGCGTTTCACACCGGGGTTCGTTATGCCTTGCAGGAAGTCTGGTGCACCAGTTGTATAATAAGTCAGTGCACTATGAAGTGTGCAACAGGCTTTTAGCCTTCAGGTGTTACACAGATCTAACATGTGCCCGATTTTGTGTGCGTACATGCGTCTGTTTGTATCAGTGTGTGTGGGGGGGGGGCATATATGTGTGTCTTATAAAATAATCGTGTCCACCTCTTTTCAGCAACGGGAAAAGCGGCAAGATGAAGAAGAGGAAGAAGAAGTCGAAAGTAAGCGTCGTTGTTTTCTAAGCACTATGTCTCGTTCGCCATGACTTTTGCAATGCCACTCTGCAAGCCATGTGATCTGTCGTGCAACCATGGCTAAGTGGGGGGCTGAAATAGACCGCTTCTACGCGCATTTTCAGTTTCATCGTGGTGGGTTCCCGAAATGAGAACGCCACGCTCTCGGAACACGGACACAGCAGACATGCTCGGAACGAACCAAACACACATTTATTTGACTACTTTAGAACGACGATATTGTCATGCCGAATTAATATGCATCGGTTGTGATCAACATGCTAAAACAGCCTTACACAATATTACACAACACTCAACAACAAAACAACACCCACAAAGCGGCTTCGCCAACGCTGGACTCACCACGAGGGCCGAGGGCCCTCGTGGTGAGTCCGTTTGCTCCGTGGTGAGTCTGTGGTGAGTCCGTGGTGAGTCCGTGAGTCCGTGGTGAGTCCGTTTGCGGGGGAACCGTTTGCTCCAACCGCCAACCGCAGAAGAGAACCGATTCTCTATCATCTGCCGCCACCCAGGCTCTCCACCAGGCGTCACCGCCGGCGCTACCGTTCTAACCATGATGATGATGATGGTGATACGCTCGCGGACAGAACGCCACCTGCCGCTCGATAGCTGCGACCTTTGAATGCGGTGGCCTATGCGCGAAACATGTGCGCCACGAGGCGCAAACCACTTTACAGGGGCTGTTAGAACCCGCACATTGTAAATGTTTCTTTCAACGGCATTCAGTATCGGTCGCCACTTCTGATACGATGTACCATCGTGTGTTTCAGTCCGCTCAGGTGCGAAAATTCCTTAGTATTGGGAACTTTTGGCCGCCGTTGCGTGCGGAATGACCACGTGACTAGAGCGGAAACATGACGTCCGTCGTCATAACACCGCAAAAATTTTCAATTATAGGAAGTTTTTCTGCATATTGCATGGTAGGTTGTGATTTCTTGGCACTCTCAGTGCAAGGAATTCAGCCGTTTCCCTAAAATGCTGGTATCTACCCGCCGTGGCGCTTAGCTGTCCTCGGTATTTAGCACCCGCGGCCTCAACGAGACTCGACATGAAGTCCTGACAGAGACGTGCCAGTGAGGGTTCCACACCTGCGACCTTGGCGGGGTGTGGAATTACACACTCTTAAATACTCAATGAAGTGGACAAGGGCGTGCTCTTCGCCATATATCTCGGAGGGTACAGCATTGGATGCGAATTGCGAAACTTGTCGGTCCTAATCCCATCGAGTTAAAGGGTGATTTTTTTATCACTTGAGTTCTTGTCAATTTAGGCCATAAGCTTTTTAACGCAAGTAAAAACAACAAAAATGGTCCCTATGCTTTCCTCGGCTTAAATGTCTGTTGATTTCATTCGTTGCGTCTACCGATGACGTCATATGTCACGTTTCCACTGAGGCCACGTGACCCTCCTGCACGTGGATGTGACAGTATGTTCCGCGGCTACTGTGCTCTTTAGGTGTGGCTGTAGGCAGATATTTTTTCAGGGGAAGAGCCCTCTCGATTTTTGTTGTTATTTTTTTTGGGGGGGGGAGGGCCCCCCCCCCTTCAAATGTCATATTTCTCTTTGCATGCCATGGCGAAAAACATTGCCGTATGCGGGGGGGGCGGAATTCACGGGCCCTGCGTGTCACCTCCTAGCTACACCACTGTCTTTAGGTTGTGGAAACGTGCTTCGCCATGCCACGTGACGTTGACCTGCGCCACTTGTCGGCGCACGACGCAGAGTTCATCGTCAAGCCCGAGCCGTGCGACTTTGGACAGGCCGAGGAAGTGAGTCTGTGCGACTGGACGAACTACTTCAACGCGACGCCCAAGATGGCCTGGAAACCCGGCAAGGGAGACACTGCGCTGTGGCTCGGGGGACCCAGGACAGACCACACGCTCAACACCGGGGAAGGTATGCGGAATTGTCTCATCGGTGTTGTTTGAACTGCGGCATTCTGCTCACAGAGACCGGCAAGCTAGTTACAGCGTTTAGACAGGGAGACAGAGAAATACATGGAAATGGCCGGGAGGTTAAAAGGACAAACGGGGTTAAACGGGGACAAAATGATTTTTCTCGTATTAGTAAATTACTTTTTCGCGATGCCAGAAACACGACACATGCTGCGAAAAGGCTCTTCGTAAGCGTGCAAACGAAGACATGGACGATGGCAATGATGACTCAATCTTATTATTCCCATATCAGTGACACAATTTGACGGCGTAGTTTCCAATCAATAAAATTGTGTTAGATTGTCTTGTGAGAGAATCAGAGCCTTAGCGCATTGAATTTCAGAAAATTTTGTTGAGTCAATGTGGTCACTGTAGGAAACACTTCAACACCCACATAGTCAGCACAGAAAATTTCAGCGGGAAACTTAGAAGTGAAACTTCTACATTGATTTTCTGTGTGAGAAAGACAAGGAGCGAATAAGAATAAAAGTGAGGTTAAAAATGGCTGAGCCGGAAAAGCTTCCCTGCGCACGGGAAGGGGGGAGGGGAAGGAAAGTTGGAGAGGAGGAGAGAAGCATCGCTGTATCACCTGACATCACTATTCCTCGTTGGATATCACAGAGGGTGAACGAGTCCCATATCCTTCAGAAAACGCAACAGAGCTTTCGTTTACTTTTGGAACGGTGATGCAATAACAAAGCTATATGGTGGCGAAATCACCCGCACCAGTGTGTTAAAGGTATGATTTATCAAACTAAACTAATTTATCATTTCATTTTATTGTCCCTTTACTTAGAGGAAATCCCCGGTTTTTTACGTTGTGTTGGAAAGGGGAGTGTAAACAGCGAAAGGAGGACAAGAGCATAAAACAACAAAACAAGAGTGTGTGGTGACTCCAAAAAATTCCTGACTATAGCAACCTCTAAGTGAGACACGCGACCATTGTCTGGCAGAGTATTGTTAATCGATGGCTTTATTTATTTATCTATTTGTTTGTTTGGTTTTGTGAAGAAGAAAACGCATCGTTGGCAAGGAACATCGCCACCGTTTGGGTACTGGGCCCTGGGCTTCGCTCGCTCGCCTCGTGCTGATCGTCGCCAGCGTCTGCTTGGCCGTTGCTCTGTCCCAGTCGTGTTTTCATCGTAGGGCCACCGTCGCAGCACACGGCGATAAACCCCTTTTCAGTTTGTTTGTTTGTTTGTTTGTTTTTGGTTTGTTTGTTTTTTGTTTGTTTGTTTGTTTGTTTGTTTGTTTGTTTGTATGTTTGTTTGTTTGTTTGTTTGTTTGTTTGTTTGTTTGTTTGTTTGTTTGTTTGTTTGTTTGTTTGTTTGTTTGTTAGGAGATACCGCAATGACCCCTCAGTGACATATATTGGTTTGACGATGGCGCGAACAAAAAAGAGACAACTGACAGCGATCTTGTGGTGCGAGTGTACAGGAATCAGCACAAAAATAGTCATCATATTCCCTTGTTGCGTGTACTTCGAGGTCGTGCGAAATCAACGTGGCCAGATCATGATGATGGCACGAACGATGAAGGCGAATGATAAGCTTGAACTTTATTATAATTTTTTCTTTCGAATCTCGTTTCGTATAGAGCGTGTCCGTTCACAAACAAATACCGCGATACGACCACGTCCGACGAGAGCCGTCGTTCACGCAGGCGGCTACGTCTTCTTCGAGACTTCGTTCCACGAGCGACCCGGTCCGAGCATCGTGGGTTCCGGCGACGCCTCGTCGTCGGCTGGCGACGCCGCAGCGGGAACCGCGGACCCGCCTGCGCCCACGGCTTCGGCCGCAGTCACCACGCGAGCGCCCGAGGTGCGCCAGTACCTGTACGAGTCCGTGGTGCTCGCCACCAGGAACATCACGCCCACGGGTGAGCACGAGTTCGATATACGGAGGGGAGGGTTTGTTAGTTCCCCTGCCGCGTCGTTGCGATATCCATTATATGACCTCTCGATTCGCATTTTCGCCGTCGCCATCATGTTCTCCGCTAAGTTAAAATAGATTCCTCCGGCGCATCGTATGTCTCGCTTTGTGAGAGGAAGGAGCTATAATGTTTACTGGTTTCCTTAAGGAGAAAAAAAAAAGAAGGTATGCAGAGACCACCCCGTGAGGGACCGGTGCCTACAACCGGTAGGTGGCACTCCGTATTACGTGACCCCGTTGGAAGTGAACTAGAATATACCCTAGTTAACTATACTGCTGGCTAAGCTCGTCCGGACTAGAACGTTTGGGCTTGACAACCAGAATGGCCAATCGGGGTGACCTGCCCCTCCTTCCGGGTGGAGTTTGGGATCGGGAGTATAGTAGGATTCGAGTGACAGGTTCATGCCATGTGGCAGATGTGCGACTATAAAATACGGAGTAGCACCTGCTCGCAAATGTGGCGTCGGCGGTGTCGTCGACACCCCCACTGCGCGTGCTCTTTCTCAAAACGCTTCTTCGCAATCGCCGAACGCCAACAGCTCATCATGCCCCTAGTAAGATGGCTACCACAGCCGCCATCTTGCGGTTGGTACGGCTTCACTCGTGGCCAAAATTTTCCACTCCAGCAATGTTTTTAAACCTCCTTGGAATGAACTTCCTGAAATTCACATCTAATCAAGTGTGAGAGCCACAGGACGGCTTTGATCACGTGACCGCCTAGTTTGATGACTCACTCAGCAGGTGCGGATGGACGGATGGGCAGACAGACAGGCAAACAGGCACACACACACAGTTGGATGATTCGCCAATAAAGCCCTCCGAAGCTTTGCCCCACTCATCATCATTCACTCCGTGCATATGCTGCAATATTTTTTCTAAACAGAGTCTCTTCTGATTAGTTCTGCGTCTTGAAGCTACAAAGGCTTGTTGCTTTTCCGTAAATGAGTGCACCACATTCTACATTGCGGATCATTTGTTCTAAACACACGTGCGTAACCGTAAAAGCTTATGACTGTCCCACAGTATAGGGTTCTAAAGCGTTAATTTATTTTAAGCACGCATGAGAGACGCGTGAAGCTTGTTTTATCGCGATATCAATTATATGGACACTCTCCGCTGTATTTTGCCGCCAACGTCACTCACCGCATATGTATACATATCTATATATCTAAAAATGCAAGAAAGAAAAAAATACCCAGAAAAAAACTCCGGCGCGCAGAATCAAACTTGGATTTTCTCAATCGGGAGTGCGAGGCGTTAGCCACTGAGCCACCGAGGAGCACGTCCTTCACCGTTCTAACAGCTAGCTATTTATATCTACCACTTAACGCTGCTTATGGGCATCTCGAGGAAATCATCGTGTTTTCAGCATTCCAAGCAAGACGGCGCAATGAGCGCGCGTCGCCTCATCACGCGGCAGCGCGCGCTCTAATCTCCCACGCGTACTTTGCCCCGCTTAGAGGAGGGGAGCGATGCTCCCTCGCGAGCCCTTATCTCACGGTGGGGAGGAGGGGAAGATCGTACGTCTTGGCTGACCTCGGGATTTACCTGGAACAATTCTGTTGTACTTGCCGGGCGCACAAGGGTAACTGCAATCATTGCCGTCTCCGTTTGCGAAAAGTGCACCCTTTTCAGATACAGCGAAATAACAACTGAGACGCATAATCGCGTGCATCTGTACATGTGAGTACGTTTCAAGCGTCCTTCGTGCGTGAAAAATGCGGACCACGTTCCGATCTGCTTCTCATTCTGCACGTGACCTTCCACTTTGCTGCTATCGCGTTCATTGTTTTGCCTCTGCGGCTAAGCTATAACTTTTTTGGCAGGTTGACGTTTGTTCAGTCCCGGCAGAAATGCCATGTAAATACGCAAAACGTGCATATTGAAGTTTCGTTTGTGTATTTTCCTTACCATGTATTGCACGTATGTATAGATATAATTTTGTAGCAATTTTTTATGTCGGTGCATGCTCTGTTTTGTTGAAATGTTAGTAATGCGCACTGTCTCTGAGTATAAATTTCACTAAACACAGATAAAGGTATCTATCCAAACATGCTATTGAAAACACAGTGTGTTGTCTTTGTTGTGTGAAATGTAGCTTCAAACGTGTTGTCATCATGGGTGCGCACCTGTGTGGTTGGCCTTGAGGTCATGGCATTGCGCTGCAGAACACGAAGGTTCAGGTTCGATTTGCTGCGATGGCAGCTGTCATTAAATGTACGCGAATTAGAATACTTAGAGATAATTTGCGGCGCCTGCCACTGCTTTTTCGTACTGAAATCGTGGTTTACGCAATACCCAAGAATTTTTTTGTTGTTTCAGGGTGATTTCATGCGTAACTGTCGCATGCTAAAGCAGGCCCAATTATAGAGCTGTCGGCACTGAATCGAAAGTTTATTTGTCAACTAACGCCATCAATGTGTGGCTTTGACCTCTCAAAAGTATACGCGGAACAGAATACGAAGAAAGGCAGAAGATTTGGAAACCTCCAAGTGCGAGGCACCGGTGTTGCCAAGGTTTCTGTAGTAACAATTCTGTAGTAGGAATGTTTCTGTGGTTGTGAAATGGCACGAGCCCACTATTACCATGAATAGAAGAAGGATTAACTCTGCTACAGCAATTGGAGAATACTGTACGACTCGCACTTTGCATCATGGTAAACATGCAGCTCAATTAACGGTCCGACCAAGTTATACTAACTGTGATTCAGTATCTACTAGTAGCACACTTGATGGCTTTAATTACACGGCATAAACACCTAAGTTTATCTTTATTCAAGATTAATCATGAAGCCTTGGGTTTTACGGCACAAAACCACGATATGATAATGAGAGACGCGGTATAGTAGAGGGCTCTCTATATTTTGAATCTTCATTTAAGATTAATCATGAGGTCTGGGGTTTTACGGCACAAAACCACGATATGTTAATGAGAGACGCGGTATAGTAGAGGGCTCCCTATATTTTGACCAGCTGGTGCTCTTAACGTGCGCTGACATGACACAGCACAGGGGCGTCTAGCATTTCGCCCCCACCAAAATGCGACCGCTTCCGGCTGGAATCGAACCCGAGACCTCCTGGTCAATAGCCGAGCACGGCGGACACCATTCATGATTAGCCTGGTGTCACGTCCACAACAGGCGTTGCCAAAGCAAGGCTCGTACGAAGTGATTGATACGTTCGAGCAATGTCACATTAGATGGCGCATTACTCTCTTTCTCGTGGAACTAGAAGCGCTGATTACGACAGCATGCACGCAACATCGGCACCAACGGAAAGAACGAGAAGAGAAGCCAGCAGCGGAACAACAACACCCAAATACCTAAATGGCAAACGCAGCAGGGACGGACTAACTGTACGAACACACAAGCGGTGAAGGGGAAACGGTCTGCCCTAAAGCTGCGCAGCGAACCGTGACTGCAGCGCCGCCATTTTGCGGAGTGGCAGAAGGCCGCGTAATCGCATAAGCGCTGGGCGACTTCGTTACGGAACCAGCAGACGCACCCACCGGAAGTGCGCGGTCCACTTCCTACTTTCATGCGAATGAATACGCACGCACCCAATTAACTTCCGACTTGGCAGTGTTGTTCCTTTACTTGCGTTGCATTTAATTACATGGCTACCTTCCCAACTCGCCCATTTCTTTTCTGTCTTCGCTTCCTGGTTGGTCAGCATCCTTGAAGTAATCAGTCAGTTGATGCGGAGTGCTGATCTTTATGCCAGCTCACTCATCTGCCCAAAGGCAGCTTATAACAGATCTCGAGATAAACCAGTTCTTGTGGATGTGCTGTGTATGAATTGAGACAGCGCTCTCAGCTTAAGACATCGTCCACCATAAGAGAGCCAGTTCTGACATCACGTTGCAGGACCTGTACGCTCATGCTAAATGAGGGATATTCAGACATTAAAGTACAAGGCCATTTACATCTAGTAGTGGATATAAAGAGGCGGACACTCCAATAAATTCGTCTATTCGTAAATGCGTTCACACGGGCACGCTTGCATTGTGTCCCTTCCTTTCACTGCTGTAGTTGCAGCTGTCTGTCGCATAACGTTCAAAGGATTTCTTCCAAGCGTAAATAACCTTTCTGTGGCGTTACCATTTCGTCTGCTTTTGTCACCCTTTATTATGTATTATTTTTTTCTACTTCTGCGTACAGCTGGAGTTGTTTCAGAGTGGTTACCCATGATATGACTAGATAAAGTGGTAGACCTTTGTAGTTCATGGTTTGTCAGAAACCCGTCTGCTCGGGAAACTTCTGGGCGGTTAATAGGAAGCACCGACCAATCGTTACAACAAAGAAAAAAGCGCAAGTGACGTTTCGCCAGGCTATAGGCCGAAACGCGAAAAAAAAATAATAAATCGATTCTTTGTGATTTGGGTCGGTGCTCGCTATTTACCACAAATAGACTTCCTTTGAAGCTTATATTTTTTGTCCCCTTTCCCTATTCCCTCAGCTAGGGTTGTCAACCTGGCACTTGTAAGCAAGTGGGCTTTCTCCGGCTTTTATCACTCCCTTTTTCAGAGCGTATGTAGCTCAATTAAAGAATACAAATATCTTCCAGTGTGCGAATCTTTCGTATCACCGTGTGTTTGCTTCGTATGATGACTCATTTCAGAAGTGTGACCTTGCTCTTTCATAAGCTGAAAAATGCACATTCATTCATTCATTCATTCATTCATTCATTTTTTTTATTTTCTTAACGACTGAGATGTTCTTACATAAGGGGTGGGTTAACATACAATCGATATGTAGTGTTGTCACAAGAGATCGTAAATTTGAAGTTACATTTGAAATACTATGCTTGAAGCTGGATGTACAGGTGATTGTGGCAATATTACGGGGAATGCTGTTACAGTTTTTTCTCCTCTGAAGAAAAAAAAGAGAAAACGTTTTAGCATGGGCACGGGGGCGAGAGCTTCCTCGGCCAAACAAGTTGCGATTGGTCCTCGTCTCGTCCCCAGGACCTATGGGTTTCTGCGTCAGCTTCTTCTACGCCCTGGAAGGGCTGAGTGTGGACCGGCTCAAGGTGGTCATCATGGACGCCGAGACGCAGGACAACATCACCGTCTGGGAGAGCCAGGACAACTACGACGGACGATGGACCAAGGGCGAGGTGGCGTACACCTACGGCGACGTTCATCAGGTACGTTCGTGCTAAGGTGTTCTTGGGAGCATGGTCTCACAGAACGCCAGCGCAGAAAGAGCCCACCCGGGCCCTTCTTCAAGGCAACAACGCTTACCGACTGCCTGTGAAAGTTTGTTGCGTGCAATGCGACTTTGAAAGGGGATATATATATAGTCGTTATACTTTGCACAGGTCTAATGTCGTGTTAGCGAAATGGGGTTCCCACTAGTATGTTTCCGACCTATCGTCACACATATATGCACATACAAGCACGACCTATATGTTTGTTTGTTTGATTGATTGATTGATTGATTCATTCATTGATTGAAATAACTTTATTGAGGTCCTGCGGGACTAGCCCTAGCGCGCAATGGCACACCCCCACGTCGAGACCGTCAGGCTAAGCCTGTTGGCCGCTCCGCGGGCCTGCTGAGTCCTCAGTTTTAATGGCGCACTTCCGTCTGTGTGGTCGTTTACCTGTCTCTTTTTTTTTTCCTTCTTGATCTTGAGCATTCGCTTCATGCCTCGCGTGAGCGCATCCTCGTAGATATATAAACTTGAACAAACAGCTGCACGAAACCACGTGATCGCAGGTGTGGTTCGAGGCGGTGCCCAAGCCGCGCGGTGACCCAGCGCGCAAGTTCCGAGGCTACATCGCCCTGGACGACATCCTCTTCGACCGCATGGAGGAGGCCGGGGACAACTGCCTCGGTGCGTTTCTCGGCTTTTTTTTATTGTTTCTTTCGGCTATGTTTGATGTTGTTTCAAGTGTGGAGCACTTCAGAGGACCAGGCTGTGGTATCCCTTCGTGGTCGCTTGGCGTAACGCAGGCGAAAACCACTTACAGCATGCAGCCAGCTGTTGCATATTGAGCGAGCGCAAGCCGCAAATAGAGTTATTCTTGTAGTTCTTCGAACGCATTGATGGGGATATAAGGTGCTGACATTGCGGTGAGAGAAACACAACACAAACAAAAAAAATGGAAGAGGAAGCAAACTAAAAGTGTGAAGAGAGAGAAAATAAATAGAAATAAAAAATTAAAAAAACACATGAAAAAACTGCAAAGGAGAATAAGAAAGAAAGAGAGGAGTGAACAGAGAGAAACGCTCAAGAGAAACAAGGCTGCCCAGCTCGGAACTTCCTTGAGGCTTGGCACTACTATAGGGCTAGAGTGTCTCGATGCATCGAGGCAGTCGCAATATCTTTTTTTTTTTATCTGTATGTGGCAACATCGGCGCGTATAAGATTCGTAGTCGGCGTTAGAGCGGGTTATCGATTCAAATGTCGCGAATTCTATGTCAAATTAGCAAAGAAGCAAGAAGCGAAAAGTTGCATCCTTTCTTATGCATTCTCCTAAACTATTAGTAAGCCATCTCTTTTTGCTCAGTCTATTGCTTCGATACTTCTCCTCCTGCCTCTCGCTTCGACAGATTTCTGCACTAAACGCGGTTTAGTGCAGCCTCCGTTCAGTGTAGTCCGGTTTCGTTACCTTGCGCCGACTTTGTACCTTTCTTTAGGCCAGTAGTCGCAGAAAAAATATCTCAATTTGAACGAAATTATCAATGTGTTTTGAAGCAGGAACCGCTGACGTTCTATTGTACGGTGTCAAAACATGGCGGTCAAGACATGTTTGCCGCTCCCAAAGTTGTATTTGGCTGCCGCATTACATGAAAAAAGGTACTTTTGGGTACATGGCTTTTGGATAGAATTCATGTTCGGAATTTATTGCCGAACATGAATTTAAACTCTAAGTGGAAGTCAACGACAGAATCAAAAACGCTCCACGTCCTGGACTATCCGCACTCATCGACGATCGTTTAGGCGACAGCCTGGGCGCGTTATTTTTTTATATTAGGTACGGACTGCGACGATAGGAAGTATTAACTACTCTAACTTCCTCATTGCACTACAAACGATTCAGACAGGAATTATCTGATGTTTCAATTGCAGCAACACCGATTTTGAGTGCATTCACGCGATGATCATTTCTTTTTCACAAGGTGGCTAGTTGTAGTCCTTTTAAGACAAGTCTGAAAAAAACGCGTGAAGAGACTGTCATTCCTGCACCAATGCACAAAGCTACCACCATACTACAAGAAATTGTTGCTAAAGATAACACAATCTCAGAACTTGTTATTCAGAAGGGTTTTTGGGCTTATTTACATTTGCACTAAAAGGCATTTGCATTAAGCAATTTAAATTAAAGCGTGCCAGTTGTTTCACACACGCATGACTCTTTTAGGCTACTTCCACTGCCTCTGCACCTAGTTCGTTATTTTATGCTTAGTTTTTCCAGTTTCTTGCCTACTTTTTCGCATTCCAACTTCGTAATCATGGGTGTGGTGACGTCATCATAGAAGGTCAAGTTATGACATAATCATGACGTCGCAGATTTGGGCGATCTTCGGCGTCCTTGGTTGCATCGTGTAACATTGAGGAGATGTTACCTTCGCAATACGCTCACAGCACACGTACGTTCACTTTATTATCACGTGACTGTTTACTTACATTCATTAGTTTTCTTTATTCATTCTTGAAGTATCCCAAAATCATTCTAGTTCTCGCCTTGTGTGTATAAGTTGTTTTTACTCATAAGACGTATACCATAAGGAGGGATGAATTTTTCTCGATTACAGGTTTTCCTTTCACGCAATGCCGTGTCTAAACGAGTTCATCATTATAGACGTCTGTGTCCCTCTCCTTTTGTGTGCAGGTCACTGCACATTCGAAGGCGGCTACTGCGGCTGGCAGAACGCCGACACGGACGACGACTTCAACTGGGAACAGGGACGGGGCAGCCAGAGCTTCCTCACCGGACCGTCCAGGGACTACAGCTCATTCGGGAAGGACGAAATGACCGGTCGGTCCACGGTTCTTATTCGCTACCATATCAAGCTGTGTGGCTTAAGCTATAGACGGTTTCAAGATTTCAAGCGTTGTGCCCCCCCCCCTTCCCCCCCCCCAAAAAACAAACTTCCGGTCACTTCAATTACCAGCTCGTAACGTCGAAACTGAAAGGACGTTTTCACGTTTTTTCAAAGGCAAGGAAATCTTTTATCAGCTCTTCAGATAAAAAGAGTGTGTGCAATGTTCAATGCGATCTTTTGTAGTTTTATGTCGCTCAAAAGAACATTTGTTTGAATGTATTTTGCCAAATGAGGGAAGGAGAGTGTAGAAAATTAGCGGGCTATTTTCTAACGCTCTCCTTGCCCACAAATTCTCTTCAAGCACATCGGCGGATGAAACCGGTGGTCATCAAGTGTCTGCGCTTGTAAACAGTGAAAGGGTCTATAAACATGCGTGTCCACTTGACGAGCACCTATCGTGCGCTTAAACACTCGATACGGCGTTTAGCTTAATTGTTAACGTAACAGTGAGTATTCGAATAGCGTACGCCAAGCTTTGCGTACTCTTTTTGTCGCGGTCACTGACACTGCGCATGCGTCATTAACTACCGTTAGCAGTCGTGGTCCGCCCGCAGGAAACCCGGAATAGCGTTCGGCCCACAAAGCCCCTTTGCGGGTATATTGAGGAGATTATGCGCCGCGGGGGACAAACGCTATATACTCTAAAGCTCATGCGGTGCCTATACGCAAACGCGACGCCCCTAACGGCCGTTAACTTAGCGTGCGCCATTCAAAAACTTCCCAGTGATAATATACGTTTTTTTTAACGTTTTTTAACGTTCATTGACGTCGCACAGTATGCGGGCCTCTACCGTTTCGCATCCACCTAAATGCCGCGGCCGGCATCGAACCCGCGACCTTAGGATCAGCAGCCGAGCACTTTAACCACTGCTCCACCGTTGCCCAACCTATTTGTTGACAAGCACCACTCTCAGCCAACCACCAACATTATCTGAAAAAAAAAAATCATTTTGACCGTCGCCGTTGATGCGGCAAAGGCCTTCGGTGCCCCACCAAAGAGAACAAAAAAAGTGAATGGTGGCGCTGCCGTCAACATGAATGACGTAAAAAGACACATGTTAACCTATTGCCTCCGAGATTGCAGGCACATCTCGGAGGCCATGGTTCAACAATGACGCCAGCATGAGGAAAAAAATGTGTTGATAGTTCTGTTTCTCGGGTGTACGTAATCTAACAAGCAGCGCGAACAGCGACAGGACAGCGGTAGAAGACGGGTGAGCTGTCCGTCTTTCTTTTTTTTTTGTCGTTGTTGGTGTTGCTCTGTCAATTTCGTAGCTGTTCCTTGAAGCCACAATGATGTAAGAAATCGCACAAATCGGTGACGTCACCATGAGGTCCTATGACGACGTCTTCAGGGGACATCGTCGCTTGGCCCAAGGTTGGCAGCGGCTCCACGAGTCAACGCAACACCGCGTCACATGCAGAAAGCTTGAATAGTAATTGATGGGGTTTAACATCACAATCGGAGAAAGCTTTAGCATTGGAGAATGGTTAGGCGAGGATTGGGTTCTGGCAAAAGAAAATGGTGGAAAAGGTGCCTTTCACCCTAGAGCGCCATAGGAGTGCGTAAGGGACATTGTGGCTTTGTTCGGGATTCTCCAGCATGTCGGCATTAGTGGTGCTTTGTAATACTGCGGTGCGCTCTTTTCTGTTCGTACAGAGCTCGTCCTTCGTTCTGTAGCTAGTTTTTTTTTTCTTGACGCCAATGTTGGGTAGTGAACCATGGGTGCACTAGGTAGACCTCCTTACCATTTCTCTCCTTGATTCATTTCTTTCTCTTTCTTTTTTACTTGCTATATCTAACAGCAGTCGTTTATCCCTTCTCTTATAGATTCACATAAGGCGATGCGATTCTGTTAGTATGAGGCGCTAATTATTCGGAACGGAGTTTTATCATGGTTAAGCGCAGCTACGCTGAAACCGGCTTACACACACACACACACACACACACACACACACATATATATATATATATATATATATATATATATATATATATATATATATATATATATATATATATATATATATATATATAACATGATGAACGTTTTAGCAGTTTAGTCCGACGTTTCGAGGCTCCGGTCTGGCCGACTGTTGTGCCCTCAAACAACAGCAATGGCAGAACCCAACGCGTCGGCTGTTGCAACCACTTCTTTTGAGCCACTATAGGCCTCACTACACCATGAGTACCTCTCACCGAGACCCACCGGTATCTTACTGCCTTCGCGGCGAAGACGTCGAAGAATGGCTGGACATTTACGATCGAACCAGCGTTTGTATATATTGTGACAAGGAGCACAAACCGTGCTACGCTCCTTTTTACCTCAATGGCGTCGCTAAAACCTGGTACTTTAACCACGAGAGCGGATTCTACAATTAGTTGGCCTTCACGCGACATCATCTTCGTCAGGTATTTGGCACGTTTGAAGGATGCTCCGGGGTAGCGAAACAGAAGCTCGCTACCCGCATCCAGGGGGACGCCGAATTATATACGACCTGCATCGAAGATGTTCTGGCTCTCTGTCGCCGTGCACAAAATGACATGACGTAGGCCGATCGCATCCGACACCTACTGAAAGGTATCAACTCTTTGGCCTTCAATGCTCTCGTGATCCAGAATCCAACTACCGTCCGGGACGTCATCACCACATGCCTGGGTGCGCTTCATTCCATGCGCCTTTCACACGCCTTCTGCGACGCTCGCTTTACTTGAGAGCATAAAATGCGAGCCCTTATCCGCGCAATTGTCAGAGAGGAACTCCACAGCATTGTTCCGGGCAACCCAATCATTGCGTCCGTCCGCACTCCTCCTGCCAACCTGCGTGAGGTAATCAAGAACGAGCTGGCATCGATGACAAGTGCCACACATGACCCGTCTCCTGTGCCCTTACGTGCGCCTTCGTACGCAGAAGTTGTATCATGGGCCCCTGAACCAGTTCCAACCATGCCTCTGGAGGTTGGATGTGACAATTTTGCGGCGATGGCAACGCAGGCGCCTAGGCCATGGCATCCTCCGCGCCCCCTATGCTTCTACTGTGGAGTAAGGGGTCACATATCCCGTTTCTGCCACCGCCGTCAGCAGAATAAACGACCTGCTTGTTCAGCTTACGAAAGAGACATTGCCCCAAGACCCGGTGCCTACGATCCGTTATTCACCTCCCGTCGGTCGCCCTCCCCTCCACGGTCTCAAGCCGGGCCTTATCCTTCTCGTTCATCTCGCCACCGTTCCCAGTCACCGTTTCGGCGTACGTGATCAGACTCATCACCCCTGCGTCCCGCACCGATCTCTCTGGACAGCTACTCGGATTACAAGGTGCAGGTTTTTGAGGGGAAACTGCTTGTTGTACATTATTTTATACTCACTGAAATATTGAATTCGCACTCATTAAAAGCCCATTATTGTCCCTTTCAACGTTGTTTCCAATGCAAAAAAGTTAATTGTATTGGCGCATGAATGGAATTTTAGCCACTGAGCCACGAAGGAGCACGTCTTCCATCATCAAACGGCAGCCATTTATTTACATCTACCACTTACCGCTGGCGATGGGCATCTCGGGGGAAACTATCGTCTTTTCAGCATTACCAGCGAGATGACGCCATGAGCGCGCATCACTACGGTCCCTGGTCGAAACAAGTTCTTAGCGTCGCCAAATCTTCACGTCGCGGCGGCGCGCGTTCTCATCTCCCACGTGTACTTTGCCCCACGAGCGCTCCCTTATCTCGTGGTGGGGACAATCATACACCATGGGCTTCCAGTGGAACGATTCTGTTGTAGTTGCCGGATGCACAAAGGTCACTGAACCCGTTGCGCAGTCTCCATATGCGAAAAGGGCACGCTCTTCAGAGACCGCGAAGTAACAACTGAGACACTTTTTCGCGTTAATCTGTACCTGTGAGTGCATTTCGTGCGTCATTTGAGCGTGCGAAACGTGGGGTACGTTTCGATCTGCTTGCCATTCTTCGTGTGATCTTCCAGTTTGTTGCTATCACGTTCATTTCTTGCCTTTGCGGCAAAGCTGGCTTTTTTAGATTTATTTTACTTACTGACACCTTGCTCTCGACGATGTGAAATTTATACACTATATGTAGCTCCATTGAGTTTCAGGCTGCTCACTTTATTTCATTTAATCCGACAATATACTTCTCTTTAAAAAGCCAAATGTTACGTAAGCGTAACGCCATGTTCTATTTTTCCAAATGTGACGGTAGCGAATTCCTTTCGTGTGTGAGGGCTCATTCCTAAATTGTGCAAGGACGAGGAACAAGGATTCGTTCGTGTTTAAGAGGAAATAACGTGTACAACACTGGTCATAGGTTCGACACCCAGTGGGAAAACTTTTTCTTCAATGTTTTTAAAGACGATAGTGTTTCTTGGAGACCTTCGACGCAAAAAGCTTGATCTGTCTGTCTGTCTGTCTGTCTGTCTGTCTGTCTGTCTGTCTGTCTGTCTGTCTGTCTGTCTGTCTGTCTGTCTGTCTGTCTGTACATTTGTCTGTTTGCCTGCCCTTAACGGTACCCTAAACGGCACCAAAGTGGCCAAACAATACTCCGAATGGCCGACGCTATCCGCAGCGCCCACCAATATTGCTCAAGATTCAGCGTTCATACTTGTGCGATTGTCAATTAAAAAGCAATTATTGTGCATATCTGAGGCACCATAACAACACGTCAATATTCTGTATGTGTGTCTTTTACTAAAAAGGCATACATAAGTAAGTATAAGGACCGTAGCGTTCATCACGTTGTGCTGACCATGCAACGCTTGCACTAAAAAGCAAAAGTTTCCCAACGCTTTGGTAAGACGACACGGTGGTGGCACCTACCCGTCGCCTTGCGTTCTACACCCTATCACCTAGGATACGGGCGCGCAGGGCGCGCGCGCTACGTTTTCCAAGATAACTGCCAGATAGCACTCATGTCTCACGTGTGACGTGCGTGACTTGATGCGCTCGTTCACCTCCGCTGCACGCTTGAGGCACTTTAACGCAGCGCCTCCAGAATACCATTCACCGGTTTTCTTGCGCAGAACATCAAGTAAACGTTTTGTTCACTCTCTCCAGACGCAAGACTATCGTCTTTCGACGACATTTGCAGTGTAACATGGAGATACGGGGCCAATTTTTTTTAACACGCAAAGTGTTTTATCCCGGGGTCCACCAATATATTGTGACGCATTTTGGCGGAGATTTCGCACACATGCGTATGTGCGCAAAAGCACCTATGCTTTGCGCTTAAAATAGTGCTTTAGTGAATGGTTGGACATGCCGTATTGTATTCAACACTTCATGTCACGCAGGCGGATACATATTCATCGATTCGTCCTTCCCCAGAAGACCCTTGGACAGGGCAAGGCTGATCAGCCCGACCCTGAAGGCGACAGGTAAGCCAGCTTTGCATCCGCAGCGTTAAAGTGGCCCGGCTACACTTGTTCAGCAAGGTCAGAAAGCGATGCTCATCGGTAGCTAACAGATGCATACGTGCAAATAAACACAAACAATTAATTTACCACTTCACAATCATTAAACTAACTGTGCTGTTAGAGCACTTTCAAACACACGCACACATACCCACAAAATAGCCATAGAGATAAGAGGCAAGCACCATTTTCGCTTATAGAACATATTGCGGCAATATAACCCAGTCAACGGTCGCTGTCGGGAAGAAAAGCACTTTGAAGGAATATTTAGGGTGATAAAATTGTGTCTGCATCTTCCTTAATTTCTAACCTGCTGCCATAAGATATAAAATGGAAGAGCAAGGCACATATGTTCCAGGCTAGGCTTTTACAAAATTAAAGTAACCAATATTTCGCTTCGAGGAGAAATGTAATAAAAACGTTTGTGACCTGCAGGTAATTCAGTAATGTAGTGAAATTATCCGTTCAAGCGAGTAATCCAAACAAAAGAGTCATTCCTTTCTTTGGTCCTTTTGTTGTTGTTGTTGTTGTTGTTGTTGTTGTTGTTGTTGTTGTTGTTGTTGTTGTTGTTGATGATGATGTTGTTGTTGTTGTTGTTGTTGTTGTTGTTGTTGTTGTTGGCCCATTCTGGTACCCACTCGAACTCCCCCCGATGTCGTACACTCCCCGGCAGGCGCCAACCTTCCCATGTGCATGCGATTCGCCACGCACATGTTCGGCAACGGCATCGGAACTCTTCGGGTGCTGCAGCACGCCGAGGGCGCCGAGACGCCTCCGCGGCCAATCTGGGAGATCTCCGGAGAGGCGGGCAACAGCTGGCACTTGGCGCAAGTGCAAGTGGCCACCACGGAACCATTCACGGTGCGCCTCCCTTCCCCCCCTCTCTCCTCTCATTGCTCTCTTTCTTCGCTAGTTTCCCGGCGCTGTGATCATTCAGCGACTAGAGTGTCTCGATCTATGCTCGCTTCTCCGCGCGGGGGCGCGCGCATCGAGGCACCCTATCAGCGGCCATATGGGAATGATAGGTATAGTACACAGATTTGCCAAGTCTTCATGCCCACGGCTTTCAAACCCACTTTTCGGCTTTGTTTTTTGTATCGTTTTGCTTTTGTTAGGAATAAAAAAATTAACCGCTCGAACTTCATGGCCCCAATTGGAACTGGTGAGCCAAAAAGGTTGAGGTGTTTGCTGATTGTCATTTCGTGATGAAGCTTTGCTGATTGTCATCTCGTGATAAAGCTTCAAACCACGCGAAGCCAAAGGGAGCCGTAAGTACGAAGACTAGGCAAAGTTGTGTACTACCCATCATTCCCATGCTCGCTGACGCCCGTGCATTGCAGTTCCCACTGACACTAGCTCCAAATTCTCCTCTAGTGTACTTATAGGTAACTCTATATACTATCATCATTACACTTTCAAGTTGAGGCTTAGCAGGCTATAGGACGTCGCGCTGCCAAGATCGAGGACAACAGTTCGATTCCAGGCATTGGCCTTCGCGCTTAGATGTTGGCGGCATACTATGAACCTTTTCCATGTTTGTAAATAGTGGTAGGAGCCGTCGACATACTGTGGCGCTTGTAGCGACGTCGTGGTACGCAGGGTCCACCTAGCCGAAAGCTCACCACCGCCCTTTATTATTAAGTGACAACTGGCGCAGCAGCTGCAGAGCTGCCTCCGATACGAGATTGATGATTGATATGTGAGGTTTAATGCTCCGAAACCACCATATGATTATGCGAGATGCCGTAGTGGAGGGCTCCGGAAATTTAGACCACCTGGGGTTGTTTAACGTGCACTCAAATTGAGCATGTTAAAGCATCTTAATGAAATGCTGCTGCCGCAGCCGGGATTCAACCCCGCGACCCGCGGGTCAGCAGCCGCGTACCTTAGCCACTGTACCACCGCGACGGGGCGCAATAAAAAATCAGGTAGTCGAACTTGTGACGCCTTAACCGGCAACAAAAAAGCGCCCGGTGCTTTCCAACTAAGCTACCGATACAGATACACATCCCGTTACAAAGGCGCCTCATATCTCAAACACATTCTTTTTCGCACAATGCTGGTGAAGCTTTAGGCTGGATGGATGGATGGATGGATGGATGGATGGATGGATGGATATGGCTGTACCCTTTAGATCGGGCGGTGGCTAGCGCCACCAAGCCGTAATACTTAATGAACTCAAAACTATATTTATTTATTCCTTAAAAAGTGAGTTTGAGGATTCGTACTTTGCAGTGAAGAGTTTAATTTTCACTCGTGCCTTGACTTTAGCCACCAATCAGATAACCTCCTTCTAGTTAAGTCTACTTGCTTAAAGTCTATTTTGCCCTCCCGGTCCCTAAACCCCAGTGCTTTGAAAAACTCTGCGCCATCATCCTGAACTATAGGGAAAAGCCCTTTGCAGAACATTATCAAGTGTTCGGCAGTTTCTTCTTCCTCTCCACACGCACTGCATACTGTGTCTACCCCTTCGTATTTGGCCCGATATGTCTTGGTTCGCAGTACTCCCGTCCTTGCCTCAAACAGTAGAGAACTACCCCGAGTATTATCATAGATCCTTTCCTTGGTAATTTCCTGCTTAAAAGTTCGATAGATCTCTAGTGCGGACTTCTTAATCATGCCCACTCTCCACATGTCAGTCTCCGTTTCCTTCACTTTCGTCTTAACCACTAGTTCTTTTTGGTTTGGCCGCCTGCTGTTTTCTAAGTATTTACCAGTCAACTTCCTGGTTCGCTTCATCCATTTTGTATCGACATTCTTCATGTACAGGTAGCTGAAAACCTTCCTAGCCCAACGCTCCTCCTTCATTTCTCTCAATCGCTTCTCAAATTTTATCTTGCTGCTAGCTTCCCTGCCCTCAAATGATGTCCATCCCACATCACCTTGTACTCCCTGATTTGGTGTAATCCCGTGAGCTCCTGAAGCAAGCCTACCTATTCCACGTTGCTTAATTTCTAATCTTGCTTGAACTTCTGATCTCATGCACAAGACCGCATTGCCGAACGTCAGCCCAGGAACCGTGACCCCTTCCCCTATTCCTCTCACAACATCATACCTATTGTAATTCCACAGTGCCCTATTTTTCATCACTGCTGCATTCCTGTTACCTTTAGTCGTCACGTATATTTCATGTTCCCTCAGGTACTCGGTCCCATTGCTTATCCACACGCCCAGATATTTGTATTTATCTGTTATCTCTAGCGTGACGTCCTGTATCCTAAGCTCACTACCTTCGTTGTCATTGAAAATCATGACTGCTGATTTTTCCTTACTGAATCTAAAATCTAACCTATCTCCCTCATTACCGCAGATGTCCATCAATCTCTGCAAATCTTCCTTGTTGTTGGCCATTAGCACTATATCATCTGCGTACATTTATGCTGGTAGTGCCTGATCAATAAGTTTTCCTTGTTTGACTAAAGAGAGGTTGAATCCCAGCCACTTCCCTCTAATTTTGCCTCTAATCCTTGTAGGTACATCATGAATAATGAAGGTGACAGGGGGAAACCCTGCCTAAGCCCCCGTGTTAACTCTGCAGGCTTGGATACCTGTTTTTCCCACTTTATAACTACCTTGTTACCTTTATAGATACCCTTTAAAAGATTAGTGACTACATGTTCCATGCCTAGTGTGTCCAGTATTCCCCACAATTCCTCTTGAACCACGCTATCGTACGCTCCCTTGATATCCAAGAATGCTAGCCACAGGGGCCTATGTTCCTTTTCACCTATTTCGATGCACTGCGTCAGTGAGAACAGCTTGTCTTCCAACCTCCTGTGTTTCCGAAACCCATTCTGCAGTTCCTCCAGCACCCCTTCATCTTCTATCCATGCCTGCAGTCTTTCCTTTATAATCTGCATCGCCAGCCTGTAGACCACTGATGTCACTGTTATATGATGGTAGATGTTTATGTCAGCTTTGTCCCCCTTTCCTTTATAGATCATGCTTATCCTGCTAAGTTTCCATCCATCGGGAACTTCACCATCGATTATTATTTTGCTCACTGCCTCTCTCAAAGCCTGCTTAGACTTCGGACCTAATGTCTTTATCAGCCTAATTGGAATGCCATCTGGGCCTGTTGATGTACTACTAGGAACCCTTTTCTCAGCCCTTTCCCACTCTCGTTGTGAAAATGGAGCCATTGCACCACTTGATTCGTCCTTGTCTATTGTGGTGCATAAAGTACTTCTTTGTTGAAATTTTTCTGTCACCCTTACTCTTATATATTCAATAGCTTCGTCCCCTTCTAGCCTGGCACCCTGGGCTGTTGTTATAAAACTCTGCTCTAGACTCGTCTCATTTCTTAGGGAGTTTAGATGGTTCCAAAATTTCGCAGCTGCCTTTCTATCTTTTTTATGTACTTCTGCCAGCCACTGAGCTCCCTTTCTTCTAATCTTTTCATTGATCAGAAGGGATGCAGCCCTTCTACAGCTTAGAAAGGTTTCCCATTTTCTTTCAACATCATCTGTCGGTTCACCCCGCTGCTTAGCATGTCTGTGTTCCCTAGAGGCTTCCTGACGTTTTGCTATGGCTCTCTTAACTTCCTCATCCCACCAACTTTTGGGTTGGTGGCCTCTTTTTTGGGGTGACTTGTTACGCGTCTTAGCAAGCTCTAGCTCAAAGAGTCTAATTAGATTCATGTATGTCCACACTGTCTTATTATCCTCCGTGATTACTTTCTCAATTTGTTTAGTGGCTATTTCAATTTACCTTTCTGAATAAAAAAATTTTCCTGTAGTTGCTCATCTTGTCTCCTTCCCACTTTCACTGCTCTTCCAAAACTTAGCTTGATACTTTTGTGATCACTACCCAGACTTCTGGAGCCACCTTCATCTATGTGCATTCCCCTGAGCTTATCATACATACTATGTGACATCAGTGCATAATCCATCGTCGACTGCAGCCTTCCTACCTCCCATGTCATTTGCCCTTCACACTTCTCGGTACTGTTGCAAATGATCAAATGAAGCCTTTCACACATATCCATGATCATTTTGCCTGTCGGGTCGGTATACCCATCTATATCTTCTATGTGCGCATTCATGTCTCCTAGTATAATTATCTCGCACTCTCTTCCTAACTCCTGAATGTCCTTTGATATACACTCTACCATTGCCTGGTTTTCCTCTCTGGCCTTTGCTCCCGTCCACAAGTACACGAAACCAAGGAGTGTCATTTGACCTGCCACTTTCCCTTTAAGCCATGAATGTTCCTTGCACTTCTGCTTGACCCTTTGCCAGTCTGTACCTTTATGAATGAATGCCCCAA
Organism: Rhipicephalus microplus; assembly: GCF_043290135.1. Lineage (NCBI taxonomy): Eukaryota > Metazoa > Arthropoda > Arachnida > Ixodida > Ixodidae > Rhipicephalus > Rhipicephalus microplus. The sequence goes on from NC_134709.1 coordinate 52,583,641, forward strand.
TACCACCCCCCTTTCTGCTGCCTTCTGTTCTATTACAATATTCCCACGCGTAGTCCGGATTGTTCGGAGGTTGTTCGATGTCCCTGAGATGTGTTTCTACAAAACCATATACCATCGGCCTCTCTTCCCTTAGCTGTTCTTCTATCTCTTCCCACTTCAGCCTGTTCCTACCACCCTGCATGTTAATATACCCTATGTCTGAATGGGCTCGGCGCTCATGGCTACGTCTATTTATGCCCCGGACTCTACCTATCTTAGACATCGGTGCCACTTTGGAATCGTATCTGTCCATAACACCTGTCGAAGAGTCTCCCTGGTTGTTTTCCTCGTTACTAGCTATCCTGCACCCCGAAGGCCTCGCTTGCCCCCAAAAAAAGCTAATGTGCGTCCTGCAGGTCGCCAACCCACCTCTTAACCTAGTCGCCCATCGAAGTGAATTCTGTCTCGTTGAAAACCACCCCACTTTTGCACCTCTCTGTTTATTTCCACCACCTCAAAGCCTTTCTTTCGACTCATCCGCCATATCTCTTGGTTTGCGTTGACAACCGCTCTTTGCAGGTTGCTATCACGCACCGGTACCTCTGGTATCGTGCATATCACTACCTGTGCCTTAGGAGAAGTGGCGTGCATGTCATCGACACCTTTCGCCAGTGTGGCTGCCAGTCCTGCTGTATCTTCATTTAAGACATCGTTTAAACCGCCTGAAATTATCACGAGGTTTCGTCTATCAGCTGTAGCTTTGAGTTTTGCGCTCGCCTGCCTCATGACTGCTTCAAGCCTGCGTCCTGGGAACGTCCCTACTGCAACCCTCTTATCACCTCTTACCCTCTCTTTGATGGCTTCGGTGCATCGATTTAAATTCGAGTCCCCGGCTGTTATCACATGCTGTGACTTTTCAGCTGGAGCGTCCTGCACCTGGGGCCTACTTGCACCTGTGACGCCAGCTGCTTTGTCCCCTCCCAGCCCCACCACTACCTCGCTGAAGCTGGGCCTTGGGACAGTTGAACCGGCTAAACCTGTTTTTTCCAAACTTGCTTGTTCTTCCTTCTCCACCGTTCTGGTTGCCGGTTCTCTACTGTTCTTTCCGTAGGCCGCTTCTTTGTTCAGCTTCGCTAGTGCTTCCTCGGTGGACTTCAGTCTTTCTTCCATTGCCCTCGTTTTCTCTTGCTCTGTCGCCAACGCAGTCTCGAGCTCATCGATTCTCACCAGCAGTTCACTTTGGGCAACCATCATTTTCTCCATTTTTTCCTCGACCTCACATTGCCTACACTTCGCGTCAGCCTCTTCTCCATCCGCTTCTACGCTTGAGTCCACTTTCAAACCCACTCCACATCCTGAACACTTTACAGTCTTTTTAACCATGTCTTTCTGACACCAATTGTCCCCATACTCGATAATTACTAAACTCGAGCCGTGCACTACGAAAAAAAAGAAAGAAAGTCTAAGCTCTACTACAAAAATTTGCGTGTTCAATGTACGCGCACCTCCACCACGAGGTGGCAAAAGAAAAAAAAACAAAAAAATTTCAAACACACACACCCGCACTAACTAATAAATACCTGGTGACTGGCCCCCGAAAAAGCCGTACCATAAAATTAGTGCTACGAAGATTTCAACCGCTGCCTTATAATTATAAAGACAAGCTCAAAACATGCAAAAACACTTATCTGCGCAGTCGATCTGGAGCGCTCGAAAAACACGTCCATCCACCGTGCCGGCCGAACAGAACTGGCAAAGCGAGGTGGTGGCGCCGTCTGTGAGTGGGGAAGAGAAGTAATGCGGGATGACATTAGCACCGAGAGAGAACGATTTGTCGACGATGCAGTTAAAATATGGCGTCCGATATCGCGTGCCGCTGTACAGTCTCGGAGGACATGGTTAAGGATTCTCGATAGCAGTGAACAACCTTGGACGCGTGAGTATCGGATATTCGCCGAATAAGTTATTATTATTATTTTCGCCTTTCTCTTCGTGTTAGCTTGCGACAGCTCGTTGTCGGAGCCGTGCAGCTGCTATGTGCTATACAATATTTCGCAACCGCCTACTCTGGTGGCCGGAACAACACTGACTAATAAAACTGTTGCAGTGGGCGCTGTAGCAAGGCGACGATGTAGACGGGTGAATGTGGTGCCTTGGCGGAGTAAGACAGAGGCCAGCGGGATGTGGAAGGCCAGCCCGCGTTCGCGGCTCAAGTTACGAACCTCGGCCTATCCCGCGTTGCTGGAGCGCAGAGTGGTTTTACAGTGCCTGGAAGATGTTTTAGGCACCATAGGCACGGGGAGACGCTGCTCTCGTCGGAGCGAGTGGACGCGCGTCGTGTCGGCTCCGGTTTCAACGAATGTTTTGCAGCGGAAGTCGCCTAGAAGCCCACAAGACTTTGGTACCCGCGTATTCAGCTTGTCATCAGGAATCGCCCGGCACCAAGCTCCAGGTGGGGACTTGAATTTTGACACCTTTACCGACGCATTTTTGTCAACCACGCTAGCGAGAGAGATAGGCCTAACGCCTGCCAAGCCACCGGCAGCGTAGCTGCCAGAGACGCTGCTGCCTAGGCCGGCCTAGCTCTGCGGGCACCAAGAAACGCCGGTCGGCGCGTTTGACGCGTCCGACTTTTTGAGAAGAAATGGAGGTCACTGTGGAGGGAGAACCCATTTCTCGTGAAGAATTCGAAGAAAGTACAGGATGGAGCACCGTAGGATCAAAGAAGTCGACCCGCGGGCAATCACTAGAACCCGGTGCGGATTCTCAACGAGGGAATAACAGCAGGAAACGGCGTGAACAAAGCCTGAGTCAAATAACAAGATTAAGCCGGATGCCTCCACTGCCCCGAGGTGACTACAAGATCATCATACGACCTAAAGGCGGCCTTCGACTCGCTGATTATGGAGCCGCCCGACTGGCGACTTGCATTTACCACGCCGCTGAAATTCCGAGAGACGCCCAAGATGAGGACACAATATGCCCAAATTTCCAGCAAAATATCATCGTAGTGAGCACACCCATCGAGGCGCATGCTGATAGATATCAGAAAATCTCTCGCATTGTGGTCGGCAACAAGACGTACGATACCAGCGCATATGAAGCAGCACCAGACGGTGCGTCGAAAGGCGTGATACGTGATATCCCGTTGGAAGATACTGCCCGAGATATTACAGCTAATGTGATTACAACAAAGAACCCTACAGCCATCGCTGCAAAACGCCTCAGCAACACAACGACGGTGATCGTACTGTTCGCTGGTCTTCGCGTGCCAACATACGTTCGATACGGTGGGGCAATGTTGAAGTGCTCCCTTTACCGCAAACAGATAGAGACGTGTTACCAATGCGGTCGCCTGGGGCACCGCGCAGATGTATGCCCAAACCCGAAAGACCACGTGTGCCGTGGCTGTGGTACGACCAACCCCCCGCAAGATCACCAATGCCAGCCCACTTGTCAACTATGCGGCGGCGACCACCAGACGGCCGAGAAGGCGTGCAGGGCACGTTACAAGACGCCGTACCTGGTGAAACGCCGGCGATGGGAGCGACAACAACAACGATATGAAGACTACCCGACGAAGCCAACGCCTGTCGACAACAGCCTCGAGCAGCGGGACACTAGCCCTACCCGGAAGCCCGGAAAGAAAGCCTGGTCGAGATCTCGGTCGTGGTCTCGGTCGCGGTCTCGCCCCCGGCCCCGCTCCCGGCCCCGCTCCCCGCCCCGCTCCCGGCGCCGCTCCCGGTCGCAGTCAACATCTCGGAGCCGTACACCTGGACCTGGCGCAACCTTCAAGGTGGGCTGGGTAGACGTAGTCAAGGGGGCGCGCTCGGGGTCTGAGGAGGCCGCTTCTCAAGGCAAACTTGATAAATTAGAGGCTGAAATAGCACAGCTAAAGCAGATGTTAGCACAATGTAACCAGAAAATGACAGCTTTAGGAGAGGAAAACAGGACCCTCAAGGAGGAGTTACACCACTATAAAACAACAAAACATGCTCCACCAGTAGTACCACCGCTCTCAGCTGTTACACCCAGTGAAACATTGGAGGAAGGTACAACACCAACACCTCCCAAGCGCAGAGCCGAAACCCAGGCCAATGAATACAAACCCGCACGCGTAACGCCCGAGAATAAAGTCCTGAAGGAAGTTCAGCAATCAGTCAAAGAATTAAATGAGTGGATGAGCAACGCATCCCGACTGATCTCAGCCCTTACTGACCGCGTAGAGACTATAGCTAAAATTACCCAGCAACAAAACGAACACCTACAACAGCGACTTATCGCTGTGGAGGCTAGAATCACCCCTCTGCCACCTAGCGGACTGGACCCCACAGCGAATGTAAAGCAACCTTCCTCGTCGGCATTCAGTGTGATACAGCCGGCAACATTCCTACCCCCTGCATCTCATCATAGCTAGAAATCACGCCTACACAATTTGGCAATGGAATTGTAGAAGCTACGCGAATAAGCAAGCAAATCTTAACCAATACCTTAAGGGGAAAGTTAAGCCCGATATTATTTTATTGCAGGAGACACATTGTCTCGCTAAATTGGCAGGCTACCGCTCGATCGGACATGTCAGCGGGGAGACGACTGTCCTTACCACCCTAGTTAGACGAAACCTTACGTTCACGCAACACGACACGGAAATTACCAATATAGACAATATATTTATTGAACTCGTTCCGCAACGCAAGACACAGGAAAGTCTTTTTATACTAAACATATACAGCAACCCTAAACAAAAAAAGCACAGATTTCTCACACTCTTTAAACGCGCCCTCAACATCGCTGGCCAAAATCCCATCTTAATAGCGGGGGACTTCAACGCACCACACACTGCCTGGGGATACTCTTATGTGTTTCCTAAAGGTAGGGCCCTCTGGTTTGACTCGCAGCAAGAGGGATTAACTCTCATCACCAACCCTAGCACACCCACACGTGCGGGCACTAGCTCCAGTAAAGACACAACGCCTGATCTGACGTTCACGAGAAACACATCAGCAGCCACCTGGAAAAATACCCTAGAGGACCTGGGTAGCGACCACTACATCATCGAGGTACATGTTCAAGGTGGCCCACGTAAATTCACGGGAAAAGAGCTAAAGTTGGTAGACTGGACCCAGTTCCGCAAATCACGTGAGAACCAGGTCCAACCCATCAGCGACATAGAGGACTGGATACACACGCTTAAACAGGATATTAATAATGCCACCCGAATCGTACCTCCCGAGGCACACCTCGAAGAGATCGATAGCCGGCTCCTCCACATGTGGGAGGCAAAGCAATCGCTCCAAAAGAGGTGGAAGACACAGAAACACAACAGAAACCTCAGGAAACGCATAGCACTCCTCAACACAGAGATAGAGATGTATGCAACACAGCTAAGCCGGCAACACTGGGATGAAACCTGCGATGCGATGGACAGGCAACTAAGTCTTAGTAAAACTTGGCATTTTCTACGGTTCCTGCTCGACCCAGAAGACAACAAAACCGCCCAACAACAAACCATCAACAAACTAATACATGCTTACAAGGGCACCGAGGAGGAGTTTCTTAGGGAGGTAGAACTCAAATATATCTCTCAGGCTCCTACTCAGCAGCATCCAGATTATACGGGCCAGATCAACACTACTCTAGACGAAGAATTCACCGAAGCGGATATCCGTGCCGCCCTACAAAAACTTAACACCAAATCTGCACCAGGTCCGGATAACATCACGAATAAGATGATACGCAATTTTGACGATGAGTCGATCACGCATATCACAGACTATATTAATAACTGCTGGAAGACCGGAATCTTGCCCCCGCATTGGAAAACGGCCAAGGTGATTCTGATTCCGAAACCAGGCAAACCACTGAATACTGACAATCTTAGGCCCATCTCCTTAACATCTTGTATAGGCAAATTGATGGAACACGCTTTCCTGGCTAGACTGACAAATTACCTCGAAGACAATGATTTTTTCCCACACACCATGATTGGCTTCCGCAGGCATCTTTCAACGCAGGATGCCATGTTGCAGCTTAAGCATCACATCATAGACAGTACGGGACGCTCCACTAAGGGCATACTTGGTCTTGATCTGAAGAAGGCTTTTGACTCTGTCACGCATAGCACCATTCTAAATCAGGTCAATACCCTAAACTTGGGGCTTCGCACGTACAACTATATTAGGGCATTTCTTACGGGCAGAACGGCCACGATCACTGTGGGAGCACTCAGTTCGTCCGAAATAACCACAGGAAGTGCGGGCACCCCGCAGGGTTCCGTGATATCTCCCATGTTGTTTAACCTCACCCTCATTGGTCTTCCTTCAAAACTTCAAACCATCCAAGGACTTCATCACACCATTTACGCCGACGACATCACCCTCTGGGTGTGCGACGGCAGTGACGGTTCCATCGAACAGAGATTACAGGAGGGGATTGACACAGTCGAACGGTATTTACAAGGAACTGGACTATCCTGCTCGGCGGAGAAATCTCAGCTACTGCTATATCGCCCTACACTTAGAGGTCGGCCACCCAAACAACATCCCCAAGCGCAGGCACACGCTGATATAAAACTCACTACAAGCGATGGTCACGCCATACCAACCGTGGACAAAATCAGAGTGCTAGGTTTGATCATAGAAAGTAAGGGTACCAACGGAGAGACAGTTCGCAACATTGAAGCCAGAGTGTCTAACACGATGCGCCTCATTAGGCGCATTACCAATAAACACAAAGGCATGAAAGAGGCCAGCATCATCCGTTTGATCCAAGCGTTTGTTCTAACTCACATCACCTATACAGCGGCGTACCACCGATGGTTCACCGCGGAAAAGTCAAAACTCAATTGCCTAATTAGGAAAATTTACAAACAAGCGCTAGGTTTGCCTCAAAACACCAGCACCGAACTACTCCTTCAACTTGGTTTACACAATACCCTTGAGGAACTTATTGAGGCGCAACAAATCTCCCAATTCGAGCGTTTAGCCAAGACTAAGCCAGGCCGCCAGATTCTATGTAATCTCGGTATTACTTACCACACTCAACACGGAGACAAACACGACATACCACGCACTATCCGTGCTATGCTAACAGTACCACCCATACCAAGAAACATGCACCCTGAACACAACAAGGGCAGACGTGTCAGTAGAGCCAGGACCATGTCAAAGATGTTTGGGCGCAACCATGAGGCAGTCTTTGTCGACGCAGCACGCTACCAGGAGCGTCACCACTTCGTGGCTGCTGTCGTAGACCACACACAACAATGCAAAAGCAGCGCGTCAATCATAACACGGAACGTAGAAACGGCAGAGGAAGTGGCTATCGCGATGGCCATAGCCCACACTAACGCCTCATGCGTAATCAGCGACTCGCAGACAGCCGTTAGAAACTACGCCAGCGGCAGAATCTCCCCCGAGGCATTGCGGATTCTTAATACAGGCAAAATTCACAAGGCGGACAAATACGTACACATCTTGTGGTTCCCTGCCCACACACCACTAGGTAACGCGGAGGCCAGTCCGAACGAAGTGGCGCACAACGTGGCTAGAGGTCTTACGTTCCGAGTCACGTCAGACGAAGCGGCCACCCAAACGGACCTTTCTGCGCCGGTGTGGGAATGGAACGATCGGCTCACTAAATTTAATGACATAATTCAACACTATCGACTGCAAAGGCGGGAGTACCCTCCGCCTCACTCCAAGCTAAATCGGGCCCAGTCCGTTCAGTGGCGACAGCTACAAACACGCACATACACGAACCCTGTCATCATGCACCACATATATCCTGACGTCTATAGCTCTAATCTATGCCAGTACTGTACCACCAGAGCCACTCTCGACCATATACTTTGGGAATGTCCAGCATTAGTCAGAAATTCTGGGATCGCGGCCTCCAATGAAGACCTTCGGGCGCGTTGGCGGACTGCGCTGCTCAGTTCGGGCCTGGACAAACAACTTTGGGCGATCCAGCAGGCCAAGGAAGCTGCCGGGAGACACGGTCTCTCCATTGGCCCCTAGGTGGGAGCCCATCCCAGCAATCTGCCGGAAATTAATAAAGTCTATCTCTCACCATAGGCACCGTCCGCTGACCAAAGGGAGCTGCGTTGCTGGCACTAGCCCGTCCTAAGTTCGCTGACGTTGGCCGTTAGGGGCACGCAGAAAACAGACGCGTGCACGCGTCCTCGTGTATCCCTGCTGCAATCCGCCCACTCACGCGGGCTGGGAGGTGCGGGCATTGCGTTCCATTTTGACTGACCCCAACTTATTATCGCGTTTTTTCTCCACTAGGTATTGCGTTCTGACGCCGCAGTCACACTGGAACACTCGACTGCACGGTCCCTATAGGAGGGCCTCAAGCCGTCCCCGGCAATCCTCCGTTATCACGGCTTGGTGTGTCGCTAGGAAAAGTGCTGAAAGATTTAGAGTACTATAGCTGCTCTACTATGGGCGTCAGTTACAGTGAAAGGACAGCATCGACATACCACAGAACACCTGTTTAAGAGAATTTTATTTCTGAAAGAATCATACATACACAGAAGACATTTATGTGTTACATTATTTCTTCTCAAGACATGCTAATATATCTTAATATACATCTATGTTTAGGGAAATTTATTCTCACAGACAGTGAACATCAATTACAATCCAACAGAACATTGCGACAGAACACAACATCCACAGACACACCAAAAGTTGCCTTCTCAAGACATGCTAATATATCTTAATATTACATTTGTGCTTAGAAAAAGTGTTTAACGATTTAGAGTACATCGTACTCTACTATGGGAGAGCATAATGCCGTCCCTATTCTATAGTGTGCTTATAAATCTATGCAGTACCAGTTAAACATACTTTATATCATTTCTTGCAACTCACAACTGCACTACACACTTGCACACTAACTATCCCAACCTCATTGAATGTGCCGGTCATTGGTCTTATTCTCAACCAAGTTACCAGAAGACGAAAAAAAATTAATATGGCTATTTTTGTGTGTCAAGTTTGAGTCAACAAAAGCAAACAACCCTTTATGCATCGTATTTTGTAGGATAGAGATGACGAAGACAGAGTGCGTCGGCCGAGCTTTTGCGCAAAAAGGGAAATGCCGCCGTTTCGGTTTCCGCGAGGGTTGCTTGCGTTCCGCCGCAGTCACAGATGGAGAGTTCGGTGAGTCCGTCCGTGCGTCCGTCTGTCTGTCCGTCCATGCTTCCACCCACTGGCGCTTTCGTCCGTCCGTCTGCGAGCTCTTTCGAGCGTCCGTCCTTGAGTGCGAACGGACGGACGAATGAACGCTTCGTCCCACTCATCATGCACTCCGTGAATATGCTCCGATTTTTTTATTGTAGCTGTGGCTTTCCGCTGCAAGGCACCGCCTACTGAAATGTCTCCATCGTAGCGTGTTATTTTTTGTATTTTATGTTACGGTATCTGGACGCCCGTGGATGCCCGTTCTAACGGGAGTTTCACCTCCTAAAGCCGCATCAGTACGGCTGCAGTGAACGCGCAACTAAATCTGTCTAATTCCTTCCTCTGTTGCACAGGCGTAAAGGTCACCGTATTAATCTGGTGGTCACATAGTGATGTCTATCTTTTTAAATGAACACGATTTGAAGACGCGTGTTTCGAGCACCAGTGTTTAGCGTGTGCTTGTTTGTGTGATCTTTGCTCGGGATTTACGGCACGCTATGTCCACGCAAATGTTGTCAACTTCAGCTACCGCAAAGGCTAACAGGCGTTTGCCGTCGCGATGAAGATGTGCCACTAAGGCGTCGGCGTGGGTGTGTTCTCGTCATGTGGTTCCACAGTGACCGAACACCGTTGGACATTGTACGAAATGTCGTCATCACAACGCAATAATCCCTACATCTGTGAAAACAAGTTGCACGATTCCTATGACCCAGGGATCCGCCATGTTTTTTTTCCCACTTGCCATAAGATAATGGCATCACCAATCGCCAATTTTTTGCAGTCCCTGTGAAATGGCACGCAAACGGAATGTGTGCTTGTTTTCTTTGAGGAGTTGTCGGATAGCGTACGCTAAGATAGCTGGGCGTTGAGGGCGAGGCGTTGGCGCATGAACGTCATACGAGTTTTCGAATAGCGTTATAATCCCCCGCAAACGCTGATGCACGCTCAAGTAACCGCAAAGTGTTTCGAGGGTCACTCGCTATTTCGAATTTCTTGCGGGTGGACTGCAAACGCTATAACGGCGGTTAGTGTTATGACGCATTCGCAGCGGCAGTAACTGAAACGGAAAGCGTTTGCCTACGCTATTCGAAAACTGCCCAATAAAGTAGTGTGCCTCGATGCGAGCGCCCCATTCCACACTGCAGTAGACGCGGCCCGCAGATGCAGAGAAAGTGTGCATCAGAACACCCTACATTTGAGGCTTTCACCTTGAACCTTACCTCCTTGTCGTCCTGCCCCGCCGCGGTGGTCTAGTGGCTAAGGTACTCGGCTGCTGACCCGCAGGTCGCGGGATCGAATCCCGGCTGCGGCGGCTGCATTTCCGATGGAGGCGGAAATGCTGTAGGCCCGTGTGCTCAGATTTGGGTGCACGTTAAAGAAACCCAGGTGGTCGAAATTTCCGGATCTCTCCACTACGGCGTCTCTCATAATCATATGGTTGTTTTGGGAAGTTAAACTCCACATATCAATCAATCAATCAATCAACCAATCAATCAATCAAGCTTCTTGTCATCTCATCTTATGTTCGCTGACGTCGGCCGTTAGGGGCACGCAGACCCCGTGTATCCCTGCTGCAATCAAGGAGGATTAAAGAAGCAATTTTTAAATCCTCCTTGGCTGCAATCCGCCCACTCACGCCGGCAGGGAGACGCGAGTATCGCGTTTCATTTTGACTGACCCCAACCTACTAATGCGTTTTTAAATGCGAAGCATTTCTTAGCGAACTTCAGCGACTTTGAGCGTATCTATCTATCTATCTATCTATCTATCTATCTATCTATCTATCTATCTATCTATCTATCTATCTATCTATCTATCTATCTATCTATCTATCCGTCTGCGACATTTAGCTCTCCTGGCCGTTTCGATGATCGTATCGATATAAAACTTGGTGTGGCATAACGTTATTGTATGAAGAACATATTTCACTAGTCATAACATGAAAATCATGTTATGCATGTTATGAATGTCATGACTTACATTTTAGAGTCCTGCCGCTCTTGCGGTGGTTTCGTTCACATGGCATGTTACAAAACTTGTATGGTATGACATGATTGCATGGCGAACACAAGCGACAGACCCTAATATGAAAATCATGACATGCGCGTCATGTAACAACATGACAAACATGTCACGCTCATGATGTGCTCGTGGCCGTTTCGATGATCGTATCCATATAAAACTTGGCATGGCATAACATTACTGTATGAAGAACATATTTCACTAGTCATAATGTCATGAATGTCATGACTTACATTTTAGGGTCCTGAAACTGTTGCGGTGGTTTCGTTCACATGGCATGTTACAAAACTTGTATGGTATGGCATGATTGCATGGCGAACACAAGCGACAGACCCTAATATGAAAATCATGACATGCGTGTCATGTAACAACATGACTACATGCCACGCCCATGATGTGCTCGTGGCCGTTTCGCTAGCGTCACATATACCGAATTTGGTATCACGGTACGTGAATGGATGTCGAAGGTATGTGACTGGTGCAAACATGACAATCATGAGATGCGTGTCATGTAACAACATGACTACATGCCACGCTTATGATGCGCTGGCGGCCGTTTCGCTAGCTTCACTTATACCAAATTTTGTATTACGGGACGTGAGTGGGTGCCGAAGGTATGTACGGGTGCAAATATGATAAACATGAGATGCGTGTCATGTGAGAACATGACTACATGCCACAGTCAAGGCGCCAATACATTTCGACGTGACGCGGTGCGCATGCTCGCCGGCGTTCATTTCGTTGCGTCACGCCGGCGTTGCCACGCCAGGCGCTGGTCCTGCCATGTACTCGCAGGCGCGCGCAGCGCTGCATTGCTTTGACGCATGCGCATTTCAGCGCGTCCGGCGCCCCTCCGTCACGAAAAGCGGGAGACAGAGTGTTGTCTGAGTAACGCATCGGCGCGAAATGCAGCATGTCGCATTTAGCGCCGGTTGCCGTCAGGCCGCATACCGACGGACGCTATTCGCGCCTGGCGTCAGACTATACAGTGCTCGCGTTATGCTAACGTTGCGTCGCTGTGCCCAGCGCGCGTGCGCGTCAATGCTACCTAGGAGTATATTGGGCCCTTCATGATGCGCTCGCGGCCGTTTTGTAGCTCCACACATACCAAATTTGGTGTTGCGTGACGTCAATGGATGACGAAATATATGAATGGTGGAAACATGATAATCCCGACACGCGTGTCATGTAAGAACATGACAACATACCACGCTCATAGCGTGCTCACGACCGTTTCGCTAGCTCCACATATGCTAAGTTTCGTATGAGTGCGCGGCTTGAATATGTGACGAAGATAAACGACACATCCGAACATGATAATCATGACACGGAAGTCATGTACGGCATCATTTACCTCCAGCTCGTAACGTTCTGCTGGTTTTAAAGGGACATAGCAACATTTCTCATTCCTCATTCGCATATGATCGATTCTCGCTGTACGTGGGATCCGCCAATGTTTTTTTTTTTTTTTGAAGATCAAAAGAGTGACTTGGGCAAGCGTCTGGGGAACCAATAAATAAATATGAACATTTTGAAAATTTTAACGCAGCACCTGACTTTACTCTATGGTGTTTAGACAAAAATGTCTAACGATGTCGAGTACTTCGTACTCCACTATGAAAAGACACTGAGCTGTTCCGCTCAAGAAAAAAGAAGTGATGCTTTGAGTTTATAAAAAATGGTCAACAATTTAGAGTACTTGGTTTTATAATATGGGAGAGCAAAAAGCCGTCCCGTGGGTGTTTAGAAAAAAATGTTTAACGATTTTGAGTACTTCGTACTCAATATGGGAAAGCACTGAGCCGTCCCGCCAGCCTAGTTTAAGAGAACTTTATTTCCGGATATATCTTACACAGCTTATGTGCACACATGAAAATGGACAATGGTGAACAATGCGTATGTACAATGCAAGCTGTTATATACAGCGAAAGAACTTATAGCGTACGCGGTGATGTACAATGCAAAAATTGTACAACAAAGACAGGGCACTCATGACATCGAGATGATTAAACTTAAATAAACAGTAAGGCTATATGAACAAACAAGGAGAGGTCATTCACAGTGTAGCGTGATATTTTGCATTCAGCCGTGAGGACAATTTGCTCTCGCGCTCAAGAACAATATTGCACAAAAGGACATGTTTCTAAAGAAGAAAAGAAAAATATAAACTGTAATGTCACAGTGGTACAAGCTCTAGCCCACCTCCTCAATAGGGGAGGAAAGGCATGGACACTCTGTTGTTTTTTACGATGATAAATCGCGTAGACCACCGTCGAAGGAAAGCCTCCTCTCCCAGCATAACTAGTTCTGCGTTAAGGTGCATAAATATTATGTTTCTTAGCCAATGTAGTAGGGGAAACATGGCTCTCTAGGGGCGTCCCCTCAGGCAAGCCAGTCCCCTTCGTTTCCATAAGACGAAGGCTCCGATAGCCATTAAGAGTACGACAAAGTTATCCCTCTGGCTAGACTTCCACTGCATACTTGTTTGGAACATCCTGGTAACCATGCGCCAAAAGGTGCGCGCTACTATACATTCATGGAAGACATGGTTTAGTGTTTCGACGCGGCCGCATTGCGGGCATGTGGCGGAGGGCGCCACGCCCCACGCCGCAAGGTGGTCGGCCGTTGGCAAAGCCCCCCATTCCCTAAGCCAGTTTAGGTCACGGACCTCTGAGGGGAGATACTTGTTGTTTGTAAGAGTCCAGCGTCTTTTCGCCCGGCATTTCCGGCGTTGTTCTTCAGATAGGCTTTTAAATGCTATTAATTCGCTCATGTCGGTGGGGGATATTTCCATAAGTTCTTCAACTGGAAAATCGTTTCGCTATTGTTGCAAAGATTTTATAACATGTGTGTAATACGCTGGTGGCTGCTCAGCAGCTGGTCCCGTGTCGTTTTCTAAACCAAAAAGTCTTCTCGAGGTTCCTAGCAGATACACTACAAGTTGCCTGCCTCTATACGATGAGTTGTCTAAGAGTACCCAGGTGTGTTTGAGAGCCAACATGCGGCACATTACATCAAGGTTGGCTACACTGAGCCCTCTTCATTTTACTGGTAGGCGGACCAAGGCTCTGGCAACAGCTTCGGCGTGGCCATCCCAAAAAAAGGAGCCGCACGCAGTAGCCACTCTCAGCAAAACCCGTCGAGGTGGTCGGGCAATTCTGGCTACATAAAGCAGTGGCGCTGTTATGCTGCATTTAATTAGATAAGCTCTTTCACTAAAAGGTAGTTGAAACGTTGTGACGACTTCAATGCGTCTGTCCACTTTGTGTTGGATTTCTCTCCATGTGGTGCGGGCTACCTCACCAGTCGAAAAGAAAGTTACACCTAAGACTTTAACGCCTTGGACAATTTGGACGCCATCAGGGAACTCTTCAATGTGCATCCCAAAGCACAATGCCCTGCTTTTTCCGGGATTAAGGCGTGCTCCCGACAGATAACTATACGTGTGGAATGTTCGCAGAAAGGCTCTGTAGCTATTCATGTTCCGAATAAACAACGAGATGTCATCGGCGTATGCCGCTACTTTCACTTCGCCCAAGCCTGGAAGAGGGAAACCGCGTATCGAAGTGCATTTCTGGATTTGTTTCAATAATGGATCTATGCATAATACAAAGAGAATCGCGGAGAGGGGACAGCCTTGTCGAATGCCCCTACTTACTGCAATAGGTTGAGATGTATAGCTATTCACTACTAATTACGTTTCTAAGTCTGTGTAGAGTAAGCGGAGGGTGTCGGTTAAATGTGCTGGGAAGCCATAACACTCAATCACGGCGAAGAGATAGTTCCATTCTACGCGATCAAAAGCTTTTTCCCGATCCAAGGAAGCAAAAATGCCAGATATTTGTGTTCTTGTAGCGTACGTGAATAAATAGCGAGTCAGTGCAAGCGAGGAATAGATCGTACGACCTGGGACACAGCATGTTTGTATGTCGCTCACCAGCCTGGTTCATTCCTTACTTTTACATTATTTCTTGCAACTGACAACTGCGCTGCACACATGATATGTACTATCCCAACCTCATTGAATGTGCTGGTCAATGGTCTCATTCCTAACCAAGTTGCTAGATAAGGCAAAAAAATTTAGTACACTTATTCTCATATTTAAAATTTAAGTCACTAAGAGCAAACAATCTTTATTTATCGTATGTTGTAAAGATGGAGATGTCGAAGAGAAAGTGCGTCCGTCGAGCTTTTGCGTACGACGCTGTGAGCGCAGCGTCGTTTTTCCCGGTAGCGCAAAACAGCGGAACGAAAACCCCAACAAAAATCGCACTATGATACGTCGTTATAACTGAATGGTGACTATAGTGAACTGGAATACGATATTCTAGTTCACTATAACCGCGACTAATGAAATAGTCCCACTCTCGTATTCTGCAATGTTTTCAGAAGGCGAGGTCTCAAAACCTCACTCAAGAGTACGTGCCCACTCTTGCAGGTTCGTATGCATGGGCGTTTGAGAAGTAAATGTCACGGACTTTTAAACGTAGTTCCCTCAATTTAGCTAGAGGTGACTCGGGCTGTGCAATCGTTCAGCCACCGTGGGAATGATGGGCAGCACATCAGCTTGCCTATCGTCTTCGTGCTTGCGGGATTCGATCACCCTAGTGGCTTTTTTTTTCTAATTGTTGTGTTTTGGTTTCATTTCATTTAAAAGAACAAACCGTTGTGAACTTCGTGACCCATTTCGAATTGATGAGCCTAAAACAATGAGGTGGTGAAGTGGAACTGCTGAATATTTGCCGACCGTCGTCACGTGACCGAGCGGCTTCAGGTCACGCGTAGCCAAACGTAGCCGAAATAACGAAGATATCACATATCCGTGTACTGCCGGTCCATGATTGTCATGCTGGTTAAAGCACCGTGAGTTGCAGCTCCCATAGGCACTAGCGCCAGAGTTCCTTCTGGCGTATCTATAGGAAACTCTGTGCTTCTGAAGTTGCAGCCAACTCACGGGACCACTATAGACCATACGCTGGTGCGCAGCTGCCGTTGTAACCCGCAAGCGGCCTTTGTGCCGGCGACGTCCGCTTTCACTCCGAGCATGGGCGAATGGTGTGGGCGTGATTTGCACTTTGTGCGCGTTACAAATTAATGTTTCTGCAGTTGAGTGTGCGCAACGGAACCACTCTTAACGACAGTGGACATGTGTCCAATTTGACGCCCCTATGGGACGACATTGTCACCATACGCGCCAAGTGTTTGCCACGTGACGAGCATCGACAAGTTCTATAGCAGAATTCTGGTTTGAGCTATTGTTGGTACCGATTCACCACTGCCGATACTTCTGGGGCAAACTGAGCGAGGTCAGATAACGCGAAAAAACAGGACGAACGCCGAGCTTTCAATCTTACTCCACCGTGGAAAGATTTTATGACACGATCAAACCAGTGCGCGGCGATGTGTGCGCGTGTCATAGTCTTTTTTTTCTTGACAGCCAAAAAAACCGCAACGTCCTGTTGAGAAAATCTCTTTACCCTGAAGAGATAGTGAAACCATGCTGACGCAGGCATAGCCCCTTTTGCCTTATGTAATACGCCTCCGTTAGTTCTCTCTCCGTCTTCCATTTTGCTCGGCGCCCGTCCTGTTCTCTTGGATTATGGGCCATCGTTAAATTCGCGCCAAATGAATCCTGTGTTATAAAACATCAACGAGCTTTCTTACAAAGTGGCACTCATCGTGAATACGCCGCTTTCTTTGTAACGCCCCGAACACTAATGACTTCCTTTAGTTAAACGTGAACCATTCTTTATATGGACATACTAGCTTCGTTTATGTGTCGTGTGTTTCTGTATGGTAGATTTTGAGGAGGCACTGCCGCGCCGGCGAATGTGGAATGCCTCGACGCCCACTCCTTCTGGGCGAATGGTTTGCACGGGAGCCGTGCTCGTGAAATGCCAGCGCTGATAAAACTTACAAGTCAGCACTGTAAACGTGAGAAAAATCGCGCGTATAAACCTCGATTTTGGCAGTGACTACGTCGGTGGAGTTTATTGGATCGTTTGACCTTTCATCGTTCAGAAATTGCTGGCTGCAAATCAAAGTGTTCGTCGTAATAAAGAGATCCAATACTACAATGAAACAACATGGGCATATTGCATTCACCCATTTTGTACAAAAGAGGTACAAAAAAAAAACCCCGTAGCTATCACCACCAGAAGAAACACAGCCGAAAAAACTTGAAGATTTCAGAATCACCTTTTTTTTTTAATTTCACAGCTTATGTAAAGCTAATGTGCAATGATAACATACGTCAGCGCTTAAACTTCAGACATTTTTTAAAACCACGAAGTCATGCGCAGAGGCATTCAAAACGAGGTCCAATGTTCTATCCAAAGTCGTCAGTTGTCGCAGCTGTCAGATTGTACAGCCAATATGCAGATATCTGACGTGAGAGCACAGCGAACATTTTGCACCGAAGGTCGCATGCCAGGGCCATGGATAGGTCGGCGGTGCAGCCGCATTCGCGCAGCACCTTAGGTTCAGTCGGCGCTTTTCTGAGGGTGCTGCTACTTGTACTTGCTTTTAGCACATGGTCATTTCCCTAAATTGCTTCAGTGCAAAGATTTCTTAATTACTCGACTACACATAGTACGGCTTTGCGCTTCGCATCATTTGTTATTTAACTATTTTAAGGGGAGGCATCGTGCCACATCGGTAACAACAACCTCGTGTACAATGTACTTTGTAAAATCTAGACGAGACGACCAACTATATAGGTTGTAACGTTCAGTGAAGCTTTAGTGACTTGAATGAAGCGGAAAAAAAGTCGCAGCTTTGCCGCAATGGTGAAGCAATGAACGTGATAGCAAGAAATTGGAAGGTCACGCGCAGAATGGCAAGCAGATCGAAACGTGCCCCGCGTTTCTATCTACGCACAAATGACGCACGAAACGTACTCACAGGTAAAGATGCACGCGAATAAGCGTCTTAGTTTTTACTTCGCTGTGTATGAAATGCGCGCCCTTTTCGCAAACGGAGGCTGTGCAACGATTTCAGTGACCTTTGTACGCCCCATAACTACAACAGAATTGTTCCAGTGCAAGCCCAACGCCAGCCAAGACGTATGGTCCTCTCCATCGGGAGATAAGGGCGCGCAAGAGATCGCCACGGCCCTCTTCTCTACGGGCCAAAGTACGCGTGAAAGATGAGAACTGCCGCGCGGGCATTGCGCCATCTTGCTGATAATGCTCAAAACACGATAGTTCCCCCCGAGATGCCCGCCAACAGCGGTACGTGGTATATATAAATAGCTTGCCGTTTGAACGTTTCAGGAGGTACCCCACAGTGGTCAACGCCTCGCATTCACGACGCGGAGGTCCCACGCTTGATTCCGCGCGCAGGAGTCTCTTTTTTTATTTTCTTCCATCTTGCGTTTTCTTATATATAGATGCATATACATATGGATGGTTTCAAGATTGCAAGCGTTGTGTCCCCCACCCCCCCCCCCAAAAAAAAAACTTCCGGTTACCTCATTTACCAGCTCATAACGTGAAAACTGAAAGGACGTTTTGAAGTTTTTTCAAAGGTAAGGAAAGTATCTTGTCAGTTTTCCAGACAAAAAGAACGTGCGTAATGTTCAAAGCAATCTCTTGCAGTTTTTATGTTGCTTAAAAGAAGATATATGTTTGAATATATTTTGCAACGAAACTGTAGAAAGTCAGTGGGCTATTTTTTTAACGCTCTTCTTGCCCACCTATGCTATTAAGGCACATTGGCGGACGAAACCGGAAGTCATCGACGGTCTGTGTATGTAAACAGTGAAAGGATCTATACGGTACATGACATCGACGCCGACGCCCAATCTGGTGGTGATATCCAGCCGAGAGTGTCTGTATAATTGATCTCAAAAAAAAAATAAACATGGCAATCGTTCCAACGCTTCCGTAAAGGAAGCACGAGTGCTTATCCTATCCGTGGAACAGCGGCAGTTGACCGTCGCCGTAGTCGATGGCGTTTTTGGCGAGTTTTCACTCGTGTTCGCGTAGCCAGCTACGCAGCAATTAGGGAGTTTTAGAATAGCGCACCGTGAGCACTTGTGGTGCGGTCGCTGCCACTGCGCATGCGTCGTAACGCGAGTCGGCGTTCGCATTCGCGGACCGCACGCAAAAAATCCGAAATTGCGTGCAGTAATGGCGGCCCGCAAGTGGCCCGCATGTGGCCCGCAAGCGCTGGTTTCGAGGCTACGGGCGATGATGGCGGCCCGCATGTGGCCCGCAAGCGCTGGTTTCGAGGCTACGGGTGATTATGGCGGCCCGCATGTGGCCCGCAAGCGCTGGTTTCGAGGCTACGGGTGATTATGGCGGCCCGCATGTGGCCCGCAAGCGCTGGTTTCGAGGCTATGGTGTCGCTGCGATCGTTTGTTGCGGTTCGCAGCTGGGCAAACGCTAAACTAAAACTCATATGGTGCCCGCTATGCCTGCAACGCCCGCAGTGCTTGCAAACGGTAATCTAAAACTCCCTATTCTTTCTGGACTTTGCTGAGGGCTGATAAAAGCGTTAAGTTTCGATGAAAAACGCCACTATGTCAGCAGAAGCAGCACCCTTTTCTATAGATGTTCGCGAGAACAATGCTCGCCCGAGCCTTCCTATGCTTCCCAGCCTTGGCGACAGCCGGCGTTGACTGCAATTGTAGACTTTTCAAACTTGATAGACGACTTTTGTAGACTTTTGTAGACGACAATTGTAGACTTTTACTTTATAGACGACGACGAAGTTACTTAGTGATAGAACACGTTTGTCACTACTAACTGTTTTTCGTTACATTTTCCACAATTCCTTGGACGCTCTCTGCGTCCCGCCTTGTGGTGATGGCAGCAGCGACTTCTACAGGCCCACGTGGTCAAATGTCGGAGCCCTCAAGCTCTTCTGTGGCTCAAGGCTCATGGTTCAACACCAGTGACGGCTCAAGAGATGCTCCTGCTCTCGTGCCCATGGACGAAGAGCCAACTGCTGGCCCGTCTGGCTACAGCTCAACATTCGTAAGCTCCGCAAGGAAACAAGCCTCTTGGTGCAGCTCCAGTGAAGACACAGACATCTACTCAGTCGACGGCGACGACTCATCAGATGTCAGCTTCGTGTCTGTGAAGAGTCGGAAGGCCAAAAGGAGGCTCATCAAGACGTCATCACCAGCAAGCACGTCAACCGTGAAGGCAAGGAGTGAACGCTGTCCGCATACCATTCTCTTCATGCCCTTGGATCCTTCCGTCAGCCTTCGCAAATTGAACAGGCAAGCTATCTCCACTGTTCTTGAGGGAACAGCACAAAATGAAATCAAAGAGGTCCGGCTAAACACACGTAAGAACGTTTTAGCTGCTGACACAACACATGCAGACACGCTGGAGAAGCTTCGAATGATGACAGAGTTCGGAGATGTCAAAGTACGAGCGGTCGTACCGATGAGTGGGGCCTGCACTGCAGGTGTCATTTACGACATTGACTTGGCAATCCCAAACACGGATCTACCCATTCTGATTAAACCGGCGTACGAAGGAGTGGTCATTAAGCATATAAGCCGCCTCGGGAACAGCCGCTGCGTAAAGATAGTCTTTAAGGGCGGCTCAATCTCTACGCACGTAAAGGTGGGACATTTCCGGCATGTAGTACGGCATTTTGTCCCAAAGCCGCTTCAGTGCCACAAGTGTTTCAAGATCGGCCATGTCAAGGGCGTCTGTGCGAACTCCACCGTATGCCCCCGGTGCGCGGAGGCGCACACGGTAGACACCTGTTGTGCAACAACTTATAGGTGTGGCAATTGTCGAGGTACGCATGAAGCCACGTCTAAGGAATGCCCAAGACTCAAGAAAGAAATGGGTATACTGGAACAAAATGGTCAGGGATTACTCCACCCATAGAGAAGCTTCACAGAAAATCCGGCGTCGACGTCGCCACCGACGGAAGCGCTCCAGTCATGGTGATACTCATGCACCACTTAGGTCTACACCACCATCAACAGCCAGAGAGTACAAGAATACCTCCAGTGGCGAAGCCTCTCACCCCAGAAGACTGGCCGGTGCTTGCGAACACACGGCCTTCCGAGCAGCCTTCCCGCTCTCTGCTCTCAGTGAAAGCCAATGCTGCTGTTGACGAGGCTCCAACAGCAGATCGTCAAATTATTCCGATGCCGCGATCCATTGTGAGTGTCATCAGAAGTCTTCTGACAAGCATCGATACGCCATCTGCTAGGAGTGGCCTACAGGTGCTGGATGGGTTGAGCCCGGTCCTTGCAAGCCTCCTGTAAAGCAATGGCCGACAATCACAAGTCGTTCCGACAGGAGGTCAGAGAAGCGTCGATTTTTCAGTGAAACGCAAGAGGTCTGAGATCTCGCATATCTGATTTTCGCCAGTTCGTTCATCTGTACCGATTTCCTATCATGATTGTATGTGAACCGAAATATTCGCACCCAATCAGACTATCCGGCTACGAGTCATGTTTCTCCTCAAGTGACATCGAAAGTAGCAAGGTTGTTGTATTTATTCGCCGGGAGCTTACTTACGTCGTCCAGCAAGTGCAACCTAACGACGGCAATCATTATGTGTGCTTGTCTGTTAAAAAAGGAAAGGTGACATTCGCACTTCTATGTGTGTATATATCCCCATCAAGTCAATTCGACGCCAACAAACTAGACGGCGTATTAAGGGCACATCCGGGTCCGTGGGTTATCACCGGGGAATTCAATGCGCATCATCCCATCTGGGTAGCTCAAGGCTTAATTCAACGGGACGACGTCTAGGATCACTGGTTTCCACCATGGTCTCGTCCTTTTGAATAACGTCAGTCCTAAATTTTTGCGAGGCACTACATATAGTAGCTGCCTTGCTTTGTCCTTTGTTTCACGCCGATTTGCTACACGGGTAAAGTCGTTTTTCGACATTGAAACACACGGAAGCGACCACATCCCCACTTACCTGAAAACTAAAGGTATTTCTAACACGTGCTTCTCTACCACAACACAAAGAATAGATTGGACTGTGTTCAAAACTCAACTTGAGGATACTTGTGAAGAAGGCCTGTCCAATGGTCTTCAGCAAGCTATTAAGGAAACTGCACATGCGGCTATGCGCACAATAATATGCTATTCGAAGTACTCTGAATTTGACCTCGAGCTGGAGGAACTTCGTGCGATCCGCCGTCGTGCCGAAAGACGATACCGACGCACCAATTCCACGGACGATCTATGAACAGCCCGGCGCATCCAGAAGAAGATACAACGGCGCCTCGACAAATTAGACACCCAACGATGGAGGAAATTTTGTGCGTCGCTAGATCCTCATAAACCACTGTCTCAGATATGGAGAATTGTGTGAGGCCTACGTTCTGTTCCAGAGCAGCGCTTTCCCTTCAAAGCCCTTGCACTTTTTCATCGCCGGCTCGAAATTGAGGTAGCACATTTCTGCGCTATGACCGTGGGCCAGACAACGTACACAAGCCTACATACTGTGAATCATGTTCCTCACTCACGGGACCCGCGCATGGATCTACCGTTTACATCACAGGAGCTCGATGCGGCGCTCGTCGTATGTAATAAGTCGTCGTCGACTGGCCCGGATGACATTTCATACAGGATGCTGTGCAACCTTGGTAAACGGGCACTAGAAGCACCCCTTAACATCTTCAACGATTCCTGGCAAGCTGGCGTCGCTCTGCAAGATTGGAAGATTAGCCACTTGGTACTTTTTCTTAAGCCTGGCAAATCTCCCCTGGACGTTGCCTCTTACCGACCGATCGCACTTTCAAGTTGCGTAGGAAAGGTAATGGAGAGAATGATCTTGGCCAGGCTTGAATGGTACCTGGAATACTATGAGATATATCCGGACGCCATGGCTGGTTTTCGCCGTCACCGATGTTCGATCGACAATGTTATATATCTCGTCACATATGTCCAGCAACAAAAGGCAGGTAAACGACTATCTGCTGCCATGTTCCTTGACGTAAAAGGAGCATACAACAACGTTCTACATGACGCCATCCTCGAAACCATTGAGTCAGTGGGCCTAGGCAGACAACTGTATTGTTAGACACGCAGTTATTTACAACGGCGGACCTTATTTGTGAACACTGGAGATGGTCCAACCTCCCAACACCCAACGCATCGTGGAGTTCCGCAAGGTGGCGTCTCGAGTCCAACCCTCTTCAACATCGTTCTCATTGGTCTTGTAGAACGGCTACCAAGTGTGGTCAAGTTATCCATGTACGCTGACGACATCTGCATCTGGGCATCTGGCGTGACAAGACTTCAGGTACGCGCAAGACTTCAGAAAGCTGTGACGCTGGTATCAGTGTACCTCAAGGACCAGGGTCTGAAAATCTCGCCAGCGAAATGCGCATTGATTGCTTTTAGTCGAAAGCCAATGAGACCATACGCTATATCTATCAACGGCTAAGTCAAACCATATGTCAGGATGCACAGATTTATAGGCGTATTCATTGATAGAGACCTCTGCTGGGGCCCACATATGGCCCACTTGCGTCTGGGCATCTGGCGTGACAAAACCTCAGGTACGCGCAAGACTTTAGAAAGCTGTGTCGTTGGTATCAGTGTACCTCAAGGACCAGGGTCTGAAAATCTCGCCAGCGAAATGCGCATTGATTGCTTTTAGTCGAAAGCCAATGGGACCATACGCTATATCTATCGACGGCTAAGTCAAACCATATGTCAGGACGCACATATTTATAGGCGTATTCATTGATAGAGACCTCTGCTGGGGCCCACATATGACCCACTTGAAGAAGAGGCTGACAGAAATTGCTAACTTATTCAAGTATCCTGGAGGAAAAACGTGGGGGACTTCAGTACATGCAATGACGCAATTGTACAAGACGCTTTTTCTTGGCTATTTGCGCTACAGTTTGCCTGCGTTGACCAATACCTGTAGAACCAGCATTTGGACTCTCGAAAGCATCCAGGCTATGGCTCTACGAGTTTCTCTGGGGCTACCGCGATGTTCATCAACAGGTGAGACAATCGAGATCGCTAATGACTAGCCGCTCAAGACGCATATCATGATGGAAGTGCTCAGAGGACACGTGAGGCATCTTACTCGTGCCCTTGCCCGTCATCTAGCTTCACTGCCAGAAGACCGACCTCGTGCCTCATTATGCCAGACAGTCATGTCATATCACACACGCATTCTTACGGGATATACAACTCCATCCAGAATTTCAACTCCCCCATGGAGTATGACCTAAGCACATGTTGAACTCACGGTTCCAGGCATAGGGTCGAAAGCCCGGCTCTCGTCTCCAGTGCTAAAGCAGCTTTCTCTTCTCTTGGTATATGAGAAATACGGTGAGCATACTCATCTATATAGTGACGCCTCAACTAAAGTAGATGGGTCTGCAGGGTTGGTGATCTTTCCTGCAACAGCGACAACGGTGAAGTTTTGGTTATCCCACCAGACATCATCGACAGCTGCGGAACTTGCTGCTCTACGTAGCGCAATTAAAGTTATTAAATACCAAGAAGCCAAGAAATGGAGCATGTTCACGGACTCTAAGGCAGCACTACAGTGTTTGATATTCGCCTTACGCCGGGGACCTCATGAAGAACTAGTGCTGGAAATTAGAGAGCTGCTTCACCACCTCTTCGACGAAGGACACGGAATCACGTTTCAGTGGCTTCCAAGTCACTGCGGCATATTGAGCAAAGAACATGACAATGCAGCTGCTCGATCAGCACACGAATATGGTGAAGAAGAATCTATACCATTTTCAAGGACTGATGCTGCAATGACAATCCGAAAAATCGCTAATGCAGAATTAAAATCCTTGTGGAACGCCGAGTGCTTACGGCACACGCGACTGCATAGACTGGACACGTCTCGTCGACTCCGGCCTCCGTCTGGACTCTCTCGACTCGACACAACGGTGCTTTGCCGACTATAGCTTGGTGTCGCCTTCACCAAAGCTTTCGCCTTCCGAATCGGCATGGAAGACAGTGCTGCCTGCGGTCATTGCGGCAGCGATGAAACTATAGAGCACGTTCTCTGTCACTGCCCTCGTCACAGCGTGCAAAGACGGCAACTAGCTGCTGCGTTAGCTCGCCTTGACGACTGACCTTTGTCTGAACAATCAGTGCTGGAAAGACGACATGATTGGTGTACTCACAGAAAATCAGTGAAGGCCTTACTGAACTTTTTGCGTGGCAGTGGCCTATTGTATAAACTGTAGCACCCCAGCCCACCCTTTTTTTTTTCTTTTTTTGCGCGCGTCTATTTCCCTCTTCGCTTTCTTTCCCATCTTTCTTCCCCCTTCCCCCAGTGCAGGGTAGCAAACCACATGCTCCATTTTCTGGTTAACCTCCCTGCCTTTCCCTCATTTTATTCTCTCTCTCTTTTCAAACTTTGTCATCGTAGGTTGGGCAATCACAGGTTTATTTCAGAAGAAAAAAAAATGACATTATTCAATTACGCAGCGAAGTCTGCGCACATATCACAAGCGTCAGCCCATCGATTGTGGAGGATTTCAGAGCGTTTCTTTGTGATTCGGCCGCATTAGCCCAAACAAATTTTCTGACACTTCGTTTTTTCAGGGTTTGGCCACCTCGGGGAACAATGGTCCGCCACGGTGGTCTAGTGGCTAAGGGACTCGGATGCTGACCCGCAGGTCGCAGGTTCGAATCCCAGCCACGGCGGTTACTTTTTTGGTGGACGCGAAAATGCTCGAGGTCCCTGTGCTTAGGCTTAGATGCTCGTCGAAGATCCGCAGGTGGTCGAAATTTCCGGAGCCCTCCAAAACAGTGTCTCTCACATGGTGGTTTGGGGACGCTAAGGCCGAACACTTATTATTTTATTACGTCGTCTTTCATAACTATCGTAGTTTAGAGACTTCAAACCCCAATTATTATATTAATGTTATCAGTTATTACCCTCAGACAAGTTGTCTATTCATCCACTTCACTTTTTTTACATTTACATTACAATAACTGCAATAGACGAAACAGTGCAATTAGCGTCCCCTATACGTTCTCTGTCTTCATTATCGGTTGGTTATCATTGAGGCTGTATGAAGCAAAAAAGTCGTCAAAATTTCCTACTTTCGTCAATAATTGAAACTTGTGTTGTACATTCAATCCTCCTCCCTCCTACCCTTCTGTCAGCTTATTCTGGAGGCCAGCGTGGGCGCCAACTCTCTGGGCAACATCGCCATCGACAACATATCCTTCAGGGTGGGCACGTGCCCGAGTGAGTATCGACATCATCGACCGCACTCGATTGTGGTGAGAGTGCAGTTATCGTCACTCATCGAGGGGCGTGTCTCGTTTTTCCCCGTCTTAAAAGTTCCTCTTCTTTTGTTTTTCAGTTTCACCACAGACGGCGGCCAGGAATTCAGGTACGTCCTGCTTCAGCACCTTTCGAAATAGTGACACACACAAACACACACACACACACACACACACACCACACACACACACGCGCACATACATATATTCTCGGTGAGGGAAGAGGGGAGGGGGGGGGCTCAACGATACGTTATGCGTGCGTCTTGTGTGCGTTTTTATATATACGCTAGCACAATTGAAAATTTTGGGTCGGGGTGGGGGGGGGGGGTAAAACATCTGCCTTCTACCTCCACTTTGGTGACGCCCGTGCATATGCGGAATTTTCACCGATGCGCCCACTCCCCACCCCACCCTCAAAGACCAGAGTCCGCCGCAGAGCCACCATCCCACTTTTGATGTGGATTGTTAGAGACACAAGAAGGAACGCAGGTGGACTACGCTCAAAGTAACTACAGTTTACTAGCGAGAAATGTGAGCTTATTTATACCGACGCCCAACAGGTATTTACGCACACAATAACAGACAGCGGAAGGAAGCAACAAAAGGGGGAAGGTAGGGAGATTAACCACAAGGACATCCGGTTGGCTACAGACAACACAGCCAAATAACACACAAAAACGAGTATGGGTGACGGAATTTCACAAGAACTTTGCCTCCAATTACAGGCTCTCTAAGTAAAACTAGTAACACTAGGACGCACTTGGAACACTACGTGACCCGAAAAAGTTTCCACTTTACACTCGTTGGGCGTGCGAGGGAAACATTCTGTTGGTAATCTCTGAGCGGTGATACTTTATCATACCCCTAGTAAGATGGCCACCGCAGCCGCCATCTTTCCGGCTTCACTCCTAGGCAATGATTTCCCCTCCATCAGTTTTTTGTTGTCTGTGTGTGTTTGGAATAAGTGTTTAACGATTTCGAGTACTTCTTACTCAACTATGGGAGAGCGTTCAGCCGTTTCGATCACTGTTGAAGACTACATGCTAGGGCAGCCAGAGGTAATTTTTTCTACTTAGAAAAAGTTTAGTCTATCATGGGACGCAACAAGCCTAAGGAACGAGCGTCCGTACAACAGGCACAATAACAAACAAATGACAAAGGACAACATACATTACACATTTAAACGGAAGGGTCCAAGTCCGTAGGGTGGCCACAGTCCATGGTACTAATAACTACATACACTACATATATACACTAATCACAATATGGACAATGTACATGATGATATATGTACAGAATTTACAAGACTTCATGAATATATTAGAAAATATGTACAACAGGTATCAATATTCATAAAAAGTACATAACTTAAGCGTTAGAATGAAGTGCATATATACAAAAGCTCACACCCATATGGGACATATACAAACACATAGAAATAGTTAACACATACTGATTACATGCACTAACCAGACATTGACAGGTGACCTGGCTATAGGAACCAGGCCAGGTGAAAGACTAATCGAACGCATCTGTCAACTGCGGACAGAAAGCGGCACGACCATTGTCGCAGAAATTCTTCCTCCCCAAGGAAGAACAATTCCTCCGACAGAAACGATAAGAGTTCATAGTAGAGGCATTCCAGAATCGGAAAAAGAGCACGACGACGATGACCTGCCGCAACAGTTTCGCACCTATTACGCCACAAACAAAACGCTCCCGCAGCTATTAGAAGGCGTGCAAGGCGTCTACGCGAGCAGCGACCAGATGTTACAAAGCGATTAACCCCTAGGCCAAGAAAACTAGTGTTAACTGACTTCCAAAACACCTTTGCAATGACACATTGCTGCAGCATATGCTGGTTAGACTCCTGTAACGGGCAGTTAGGAGAAGTGGAAGATGGGGCCATGCCCCACTTCTCCAGCCTGTCTCGTCTTGGGAGTACTCTCCATCCAAGACGCCACATAAAGTCACGGAGGTGACCATGCAAAAACGATGCCGTTATCGCACTCCACGAGACATGTCTTGATTGTGCTAGAAGGGCTGGAGGAACCAGAGGAAGCAGAAGAGCCGCCGTTGTATCTACAATGCGGCTTTCAAGAATGTCCACATCGGGACAAACCTGCTGCGCGTGTCGATAAAATGATACTGCCGTTGAGGAAAATGCAGGCACGTTAAGTGTTTGCGGTGCAGAATTAAGCCGTGCATCTGGTAGTAAATAGCGCAACTTGGTGCCTAAGAAATAGGAGGCAAGATCACACGCGGGGCACTGATCACCATGCAACAACCGAAGTAAGAATCGTAGGGCAAGCGGCCGGCAGCGAAAAGAGACGGATGGGAATGCGAATCCACCGCAGTTTCTCGGTTGCCCAAGAGCTGCTCGGGAAACCAGCTCTGTTCTACCCGACCAGAAAAATGAGCCAATGAGGGATTGCAACGGCCTAGTGATTCGTAATGGGGGCTGTAAAACATAAAATATGTACCATGCACGGCCGCAAAACACCGTCTGTGCTAAATACCTTCTTTCGAGCATCGGTAAATCATACTCTTGTGCTTCCCGGACGTGTCGTTTTACATCTTCGACTACTGAATTCCACAAGGAGGCTGATATGTCGTAGCAAGTATAATCAAGGCCCAGAATGTGAATGGAGCCACTTTTTTGAAGAACCAAAAAGGGACTTACGCAGGCGTCTGGGGAACCAACGAATAAATATCGTCATTTTGAAAAATTTAACGCAGCACCTGAAATCGTGCCATACATAGCAAAAAGTCGTAGGCTACGGGATCAACTGTCCTCATTCTTCAAGTACAACGTGATGTTATCAGCAAATGCTGTCACCATCACGGTACCACTACCTGGAAGAGGCAGGCCTCTAACGTAAGGATCAGCGATTAGCGATTGAAGGAATGGTTCGAGGCTGAGTACAAAACGTGCAGGTGATAAAGGACACCCCTGGCGAACACCACGGGTAACAGGAAATGGAGCACTCTCTAAACCATCAGGAAACAACGTGCTGCGTATATTTCGGTATGCGTTTCTGAGAAGCTCAACGAAGTTTTGCGAGAAGCCAAATGCTGTCATTACGCTAAATATAAAGCTATGTTAGAGGCGATCGAATGCCTTTTCCTGGTCAAGTGAAACCAACAGTCCCCGAGCTGATCTAGTTAACGTGTGTTTAGAAGAAGTGGTTAACGATTTATAGTACTGTACTACGGGAGAGCTGACAGCCGTACCTTGACCACATCCGGTATCATTCACGTGTGTTTAGATAAAGTGGGTAACAAATTAGAGTACTAGGTACTCTACTATGGGAGAGCGTAAAGCCGTCCCGTCTGAACTCCGAAACACGTACGCAACTACAGCATGAATGTTTCGGGTTGTTAACACGTTGGTGTTGCTGCTTTGCTATTCTTATGGTGTTCTGACCTTCTCTTTTGCTCTGGTTAAGAGCCTTTTATTTTTTCATCGTTAATATTTTGCTCTGTCACATGCTTTGATTTAGGGATGGTTAAATGTCGATGTTTTTACTATCTCGTGGCTTTATATTTTGTCTGGCCTTTTTAATTTGTTCTTTTAAACTTTTGTTAATTGTCACAGATGTTTTCATAGATGTAATTCAACCTGGGCTATGGCTGTTCATGCTGCCGGACGCGAGACAGGCTAGGTCTTGAGCAGCCGTCCGTCCGTCCGTTCATCCTCTCATATCACACTATAGCACATATGTGATGGACGGATGCTTTGCCCCTCTCATCATCATCATCCACTCCTTGGACATGCTGTGAATTATGACAACAGTGCCATAGATCCTCTTTAATCGTCAGAGAGAGGGAATAAAAACATTTATTTGCGACCGAGGAAGGAGTGTCGGTGAGTGGGCTCCTTAGTTCGGGGTCCCATTGGCACGGGCCGCTGTCCTCGCTCGTCTCACGAGGGCCTCTTGGGTCTTCGGATCCGAGCTGGACAGAGCTGCCTCCCACCCTACAGTGTTGTGCTGTGATCTGAGTTGTAGAGGTGGATTGTGTGGGCATTCCCATACTATGTGGTACAGGGTGGCTGTTTTAGTGACGCAGAACCTGCATTCTGGTGCGCATGTGTCGATGTCTATCTTGGACAGTAACATGGATTTGGGTAAGACAAGGTCTGCAGGCGACGCCATGCTACCTGAGATTCTTTACTGAGCTTTGGCCCTGGGGGCGTAAGTTTCCGTCTTTCAAGTCTTTGATGTTCTAGAATATCTGTGTATGTTAGGAACGGGTCCATACTCATAGCTGAGGGTGGTGCGATATGCCGGGGTCAGAGGTCCAGAAGGGTAATTCTCTGGCCAAGACATGGACGAGCTCATTGCCTCTAACTCCGCAGTGGCCGGAGGTCCGTATCAGCTGTTTCGATTCGCCCTCTGAGCGTGAGGAGGAGAGTTGTGTAAGAAGTCGATGCACAATGGAGTCAATATAGCGTTTACAAAAATTTAGGTAGGCTGCATTTGAATCTGTTAGAACGAAAGTGGACCTTGGGTTTCATAGGGTTATCCCTGCTTCTTCAATACTATACTCGGCGACAGCTTTTTTTGACAGCGCTGTGGAAGCTATAGAGCCGAACCGCCTGCATGCGCGCGCGCCAGGAAATAGTACCTATTTTATTTTCTGATTCTAATAGTTACTTGGCCCGAATAAATAAAGCTTTCTTCATTATAAGGATAGAACAAGAATGGAACGCTGTTCATGGAAAATGCGTTATCGTGCGCCCTAGTTTTTTTTTCTTTTTTTTTTCTTGGACGGCACCACGTTTTCCGCACGCTGGCTGCGTCTGCTGGGACGCGCCGTCTTTTATACATCACGCATCGAACTTTCCAGCCTTATCACTGGTGGCCGCGCAAGCTCTGAAATAAGCTTCACTGTTCGCGTCTTGCGCGCAATCTTAACAACGATCTACAACAATTGTGAGGCTTCTCGAACACTGAGGCGCAGTCTGCGCCGATCATTGCTGACAGCCTTTGAGGGCGTAAACCGAATACAGCAAAACTGAAACAAGACAGGCCCGTGGCCGGATCGTGCCGCAACCAGCCTTCCATTTCACCTGTACCAGGGCTCAATACCGTCAACGTTAACATTCGATCACGTGTGGCGCGTACCCGTATATACTGGGCTGAACACGGAACCTAAACCTCACTGTTATAAAGGCTGAATAATGCTGGGAAAACGTTCTGAACAAAGGAAAATTTTATATGTACCAGTATATAAACAGCACAGTGACTAGCTGCATGTATGCACTCTCATCAAGGTTTAACTCTGACGTTCCCATTTTGCATGCATACATTTTGCTAAACACACTAGTGCAGCGAGCAAGCTAAAACCGAAACTGGAACCGAAATCGTCTGCAAGCTGCCAGACTACTTGCGTAGTAACACAAATGTGCGGAGGCCCCGCCTCCGTAGCCTTCGCTCCAATGTCAAGAAAAGCTGTCGCCGAGTATAGTTGTGTCTGTGTCCTGGGCTGATATACAATCAACCTGTTTTCCACAATTAATGACGCTTGCTGTATATTTGCCATTCACTGGTCGAGCTGCATCGACAAAGAAGGCGCCATCTATTGATATTATTTCCAAGGAGATATACACACAATGGCATATAGAGCAATTACTAAGACTAACTAGAAGTGGCTACTAACACATACTACATCAGATGAAGGAACGACCCCACACCCTAAGGAGCTTCGCCCCTCAAAATAGAACTGAGAACGTGGAGCATTTCGAAGGCGCTGCAGGTGACGCTCTCACGTCTCCCCCTTGAAAGACTCCAGGAATGCAGTCATAAACGGCGCTTACTCGAAAAACAGTGTCGACTCGCTTCGTGACGAAAAATTGTAGTTTAAAAAATTTAAAACGCAAGCATGCGTCATTTCGCGTGCACCCACGCACACAGAGAAGATGCACTCACGATTAGATGCACTCACGCACAGAGAGAAGAGGAGCGCTCCTGCGGCTGCGCACAAACACGCGAAAACTCCTGAAATAACACGCGCGCGCACGTGCACGCAGCAGGCCCAGATACACGTAGACACGCGCAAGCCAAAAATGGCAGCACATCGACGGGGTGAATGATGGAGAGTGGGACGAAGCATAGGTCCGTCTATTCGTCATTGCTTCCGGCCGTTCATGCGTCCCTCTGTGAGACCATCCGTGCGCCCATCCGCCCGTCCGTGCGTGCGTCTGTTCGCATATTCGCTAGTCCATCCGTGCGTCCGTCCCTGCGTTCGTTCATGCATCCACCCCTGCGTCTGTCCATGCGTCCATCCGTCCGTGCAGCCATCTGTGTGTCCGTCCATACATCTGTCGGTGTGTCCGTTCGTCCATCTAGTCAACACTCCAAGTACAACCATCTCGCATCTTTTCATTATATATTCCGGATATAGGAGCACCGCCATCCACCGGACATTCCAAGGACTAAACGAGAGGTGTCACATGCACACTTTCTTATGGCTTGCGCTTCGTGTCTACTTCTTTAACCACCTCGAGTTCATGGTATATAGTAGTCCACTTTATTCATGGCACTGCGGCCCAACGCTGCTAAACCTTTCTAAAACCAAGGAGGTTACGCCCAGCGAGTATAACGTAGCAACCCTTTCTTGCCAGATCCTCCTGTCTTTCTTGTCAGACAGGAGGATTTGGCTTTTAGTGAACGCGCACGCTGCGAATTTTTTACTGTTCAACAGCGCACAGAAGAAATCTCCCACCGGCACGCACCTTTCAGGTCAAAACGTAAGACTGGTTACGCACTGCGACGAGGGACGAACGGGTGCCGGTTTATGGAGCTTCGCCCCTAAATATGTAGGGATAGTAGCGATTGTAATGTGTCGTCGAGACAAAACATGCGCTGAAAGTCGGTGAATAGCTTTTCAAAGGTGACGTCTTTAGGTTTTGGGTTTGTCGTTTTTGTGTTTGTTGCAAAAGCCATTATGAAATCCCAACAGGGGTCACGCGCGCACCGTATACAGTTGTCCGCCGCCACTGCCGGTGTCCGTAACCACAATTTCACAAAGCGAAAAAAAACTAGGTAAAAAAATCTGCCCGAATCTGCATATTCACTGCAAATGTCGTCAAAAAACGATAGTCTTGCTTCTGGAGAGAGTGAACAAAACGCTTATTTGATGTACTGCGCAAGAAAATCGCTGAATGGTATTCTGGAGGCGCTCCATTAGAGTGCCTCGAGCATGCAGCGGAGGCGAACGAGCGCATCGACGCACGTTAGACACGAGCGCCATCTGGCAGTTATCTTTGAAAACGAAGGCGTGCGCGTCCCCGGAGAAAGATGCGCGCCAGTCTCGGAGGTTATAAGGTTTAGAACGCAAAGCGACGGGCAGGTTGCACCGCCGTATCGTCGTAACAAAGCGTTGGAAACATTTGCCTTTTCGAGCATTGCGTTGCACTGTCCGCGCAGCGCGATAAACGCTACAGTCCTCAGAGTTACTTGTGTGTGCCTCTTCAAGTATAAAGGCAGACATACAAAACATCAACGTACTGTTATGCTGTCTCAGATATGCGTAATAATTGCTTTTTAATTGACAATCGCACAACTATGAAGTCAATATTGGTGGGCGCTGCGGATGGGGTTCACCGTTTGGTACCGTTTGAGGTATCGATGAGGGTGGACAAACAGACAAATGTATAGAAAGACAGACAGACAAAAATTTTCAGTCCAAGGTCGCCAAAAAGTGTCTTTAAAAACAGCAAGGACACAATGGAATTCGGATCTTGGTCCCCTGCGTGCCAGCCCAGTGTTTACCACTGAGCTACGCCGGTGCTTGGAACTCCTTGGCAAACTGACCCTGGCCAGCCTTCATGTCGGTGTGTGTAATATAGCGTCTAGAACAGCAAAAAAAAAAAAAAAACAGGCGTCACACAATGAGAACTGCGTAATGGGGGGGGGGGGGGGGTCGTCGAATGGGACTAGCCCATCACAATAGCGATAGGCCTAATTCTTTATCGTCGTCAGCTACATCATCAAAAAATTTCATATAATTTGCTGCAAGTGTGTAGCGGGTACCACGCTTCACCGAAGAGCGATGAAGGATTCCATAGTGAATGCCTTCCCAAAAACTGAATGCGAAGTTCATTGAAATTAAATACGTTTAAAGATATGGTTATCTTCTTGCAGCCGACGCATGCGTTAGCGCACATTCGGTGCATTTGACGATGAAATAAATTAGACTCATTCACAGCAGTTGAACGGTTATGTATCTAGGCTGTTACCGATTTTGTCTTCGATTTGGCAATATTTTTGTGATAGTTTCTGGGGGGAATTCACTTGCGCATAAGCTTACTTTGTGTATAGCTTTTTTTTTTTTTTCGCGATAAACTTAACTGCAAGTGAGCGTCTTTTCTGTGCTGTGTTCATTCTTCTCAACCAATTACGCGCTTCTCTACGCAAGATAGCACTGGTCTGACTGTGTAAACGTAGGGGACCGACTTCGCACACTGACCACTCACATGGCGTCAGCGCGTTTTCTGACGTGGCACCATGGCCTCTCCCAATTGGGAGTTTGGGCTCTTGGATAACCGAAGTTGCGCACCCCTCTCTCCAGAAGGGAGAGGGCTCGACGCCGCGTCTTAGAAGACACGCCCTGACGCGCTTCAACGCGTTCGTGTGGTCAGGCCTTCATACGATTAGCCGTCCTACCGAACGCGCAGGTGACTGCAACTTCGAGGAGGACACGTGCGGCTGGACTAACCCTCACCCGGCCGACGGCCTGGACGATCTAGACTGGACCCGACAGTACAGCTACGGGGTCAACGGTCCTCCCGCTGACCACACCAAGCGAAAACCTGACGGTCAGTGACCTTTGCCTATACATCACACTCTTTTGCTGAGAACGTACGACCCAATTCAGTTGCAGCGGATCATTTCATTCAGGTAGCCAGTCAGGTAGCCATTTATCTCGCAACTGCGTAACGTCCAAACAAGTGTTCCAGGCACGGCGGGGGCAGAGGGGGGTGAAGGGGGGGATGTCATCGAGAGGTTTTTTTTCGTTTTTTCTTGGTGCTCAAAGCATCGGAGACGTACTGAAAGACGGACACTTGCTCAGTTATGTGATTTACAAGAGTGCTGATGTTGCTTTCATCACACGCATCCGTGTGCGTGTGCGTTCTTCTGTGCATCCATGCACTTGTCGTGAATAATGTTGTTCTGCAATTGAAACTTAAGAAAAACAAACGGAAAGTTAGAGACTGTCTAATCGGACGTTTTACGAAAAACCTAGAACTTTCTAACAGGACCTTTTCTCCTAGCTTGTTTACTTAGGCAGTTAGTTATAAGAATCATTGCTTAATTAATAAAGTGATACTCTGTGCAATTACCTATTGCCTTACCGATTACTGAATGAAACGCTCTTCCACAATTCATCATCATCATCATAATCAGCCTGACTACGTCCACTGCAGGACAAAGACCTCTCCCATGTTCCGCCAGTTAACCCGGTCCTGTGCTTGCTGCTGCCAATTTATACCAGCAAACTTCTTAATCTCATCTGCCCACCTCACCTTCTGTCTCCCCTAACCCGCTTCCCTTCTCTGGGAATCCAGTTAGTTACCCTCAATGACCAGTGGTTATCCTGTCTACGCGCTACATGCCCGGCCCATGTCCATTTCCTCTTCTTCATTTCAACTATAATATCCTTAACCCCCGTTTGTTCCCTAATCCACTCTGCTCTCTTCTTGTCTGTTAATGTTACACCTACCATTTTTCTTTCCATTGCTCGCTGTGTCGTCCTCAATTTAAGCTGAACCCTCTTTGTAAGTTTCCAGGTTTCTGCTCCGTAACTAAGTACCGGCAAGATACAGCTGTTATATACCTTCCTCTTGAGGAATAGTGGCAATCTACATGTCATAATTTGAGAGTGCTTGCCAAACGTGCTCCACCCCATTCTTATTCTTCTAATTACTACAATCTCGTGGTTCCGCTCCGCGGTTATTACCTGCCCTAAGTAGGCATAGTCTTTTACAACTTGAAGTGCACTACTACCTATCTCGAAGCGCTGCTCTTTTCCGAGGTTGTTGTAGATTACTTTCGTTTTCTGCAGATTAATTTTAAGACCCACCTTTCTGCTCTCCTTGTCTAACTCCTTAATCATGAGTTGCACTTCGTCCCCTGAGTTGCTCAGCAATGCAATGTCATCGTTGAAGCGCAGGTTACTAAGGTACTCTCCATTAACTCTTATCCCTAACTGTTCCCTTTCTAGACTTCTGAAAACTTCCTGTAAGCACGCGGTAAATATCATTGGGGATATTGTGTCCCCCTGCCTTACACCCTTCTTGATTGGTATTCTGTTGCTTTCTTTATAAAGCACTATGGCAATTCATGGTCATTGTTAAAAAATTAGTTTCCTTTCGAACGACTTTACCAAACCAAAACGACCATACCTTTCATTATAGCTCATCGGTTGGTTGACTATTGGTTCGATATGCCTCATTAATCGCTAATTTGGAAGTTGGTTGTGCTTTTCTTGCATTTACTCTAATACTTCTGCACGTCGAACTTGTGTTATTGCTTTGTATTATCGTTGCATCATGCTTATATCATTTGCACTGTATTTCGCGAATTCTGAGATTAGTGTTTTATTTATGCTTTATTCTGGTCATTCATCTTGTCCATTAACGTTTGGTGCCTTTGTCACAACATCACTGCTTGTTATTCCTCCCTACTTAATGCCCGATAGCAGGCCTTCAGCCTTAGTAAATGAAATCTGTCGCTGTATACCTTCAGGGTACTACATGAACCTCGCCAGCTCGAGCCACCTGCCTCAGCGGGGCGGCTCCAAGGCGTGGCTTGTGAGCCCGAAGCTGGGGCCGGACAGCGCGCTTCCCCGGTGCATCTCGTTCGCGTACTACATGTTCGAGCGCACCATCGACCCGGCGGGCCCGAGCCTGGGCTCTCTGCGGGTGCACGTGCTCCGAGACGCGGCCCCGGGTCTTTTCTCTCTGCAGACCGTGTGGAGGCTCAACAACCACCAGGCCTCCCGGTGGCTCGTGGCCCGGTGTCCCATCAAGCTGCCCGACGGGAACCCCATCAACGAGGCCTACCAGGTACACGGGAACTGCTACCATGCATCGCCACTCGAAACACGCATACACTCAGAGATGTTTTGAGAGAAAGTAGTTTTCCTTTCTTGGGACTGAGTATGACAAATGAGCTGTACGAAATTTCGCAAGGCGAAGTTGGGTAGCTGAAAAAAAAAGAAAAATAATGTAGGAGGACGC
The DNA here is from genome assembly GCF_043290135.1 of Rhipicephalus microplus. Lineage (NCBI taxonomy): Eukaryota > Metazoa > Arthropoda > Arachnida > Ixodida > Ixodidae > Rhipicephalus > Rhipicephalus microplus. The sequence continues at coordinate 52,621,299 of NC_134709.1, forward strand.
TTGAGATAAACAACAACGAACGCCATCGAAAGATGTTGCCGAAAAAATGATAGCGTTTCGGCTCCACACTGAAGCCCCGTTCACAAGGCTGTGAGGCCGAAGCGTTTAGCTTAAATCCACGTCAGTAATCACTTCAGGCATCTTGCGTACGTAAGCGGTAAATTGTCGTCCTTACGAATTAGCGTGTGTCCTGTCATTTTGCTGTCCCGTTCTTTATGTCTTATCCGGGTTTGCTCTTGCGCAGGTGGTGCTCGAAGGCATCTGGGGCCACGGAAGGGTCGGCTACGTGGCAGTGGACGACGTCAGCTTCTTCGACGGTGACTGCAACAGTTGAGTGCATGACTTCTTGGGGGCTAAATTTGCTTTTGCGCGGTTAACTCGAAGATGGCGTATAGTGCTTGTCCGCATACGCAAAGCAGCATGCTTCGCCGGTGGCGCCTGGCTGTCGGAGGAGTTCTTTGTCTCGAGCAAGTCTTCTCTCGATGGTCATAAACGTGTGAATGGCCCGCACGGATAGCCGTGAGGTGACCGAGCAGACGGCCGTTGGCCTCGTACTCCTCGAAGATGACAAAGTTTCGGTGTACCGTGACTGGAAGGGGCCGTCTTATCCGCCAGTAAAATGGATATGCGCCATGTTCTGAAATACAGGGACCATATAACACTCAACACTTCACCACGCACTACCCGTTACGCATGGAACCATTCCCGGGACCGCTACCAAACCTTGCTTGGTACATAGCTCGGCAAAAACTGATAGAACTCACTCAGATTCACTCAAGAAATAGATATTGAGCTTTGGGCTCACTCGGACTCAGACCCACCAAACTTTTCCTGAGCCAAACTCACTCGGCATAGCTATCACGAAAAATTTTCTTCAACCACAATAACTGTGACTCAAACTCGCCAAAATATTACTCACTTGGACTCGCTCAGACTTGGACTATCGAATCGATCTGAGTCCGAGTGAATCGACTTATGAGGAAGTTCACCATCCTATGGTCCTATCCCCCGGTTGTAGTCCTGGTACCGAGCTCTGTGCTGCTCGGACCATAAAGGAGGGTCTGTGACTTTGCGTCAAATTGGCTACTTTTCGATTTTGGCGAAAAAAATTTTTATACGGCGCCATGGCTAGTTTCTCTACATTTCCTCTACGCAATAGGGCTCCTGTTTTGTTTGGGTACCAATTTGGTGATAATATGACACAACACGGCTACTTTGGGTACTTTTGGCTTGAATTCTGGCGCATTTTAAAGTCCAGCCAAAGGCAAACCTGCTTTGAAACAGTTCATAGGGACCGTGACGCGGTGGAGGGGCAAGGTATCTCGGTCCCGACGTGGGAGTGTCCCGCTGCTCGCTAAGCACATGCACCGAAGGACTTCAATAAAGTCATCAGTCCATCCATCTCTCCATACCATTCTTGCGCTGAAACTATCGACAAGCGAATGGGAATCGACTCAGTGCATTACACCGGTCGTACAGGTAAACGTAGGCTCTATGCTTTAAGTATGTAGCACTTTCAAGGGCCCGGATTAACATTCATATGGTGTTCTGCATCCATGCATACGTACATTTATACTAATACATCCATACATACACATACAGCGGTGCTTACATACATACACAACAAACTTACATGCAGGTATTCAGTCCGCCACGGTGGATCAGTGGTAACGGTGTTCAGCTGCTGACCCAAACGTCGAGGCGGTCACATTTGGGTGGAGATGATATGCCAAAGGCCCGTGTACCATGCCATGTCGGTTCACGTTGAGAAACACGTGCATGCCCTATTCAAATCTTCATAGGAGTCAAATAACCAGAGCAGTGTTCTTAAAAGAAAAAAAAGACTGCCGCTACCGAGGGCCACCCGGAAGTATACAAAGGAAACCAACGTGGATTACCCTAACATGCAATCTTAGGGAGGTGCAGGTGGCTTCATGCACCATCTTGCTCGATCTATTAGTGCTGAAGTGTGCAGATGTTCGAGGTAATGTAAAAAATGATTTTATGTGACTTGATTGAACACCGTATTGTGGCAATAGGGCCTGCTTGTAACGTTTTTGTTTTTTCTCTCTACCGCAGCGTTTCCCGAAAAAGCAAAGGCGATCCCGGGTAAGCATCTTCTACCACATGGGACTGACGAGTTGTAATAACAGCTTGACTTGACCTGACTTGACATAGCATCATCTAATGGGATTCCGCGAGCATAATTGCGACAGCAGAGAAGAGCACGTTGGCACGGCTGCATTTAGAATCCGCGCATATACAGACAACTGAAAACGCGATGAAATCGACGCGAGGTAATCTCCCCGAAAAATACATTCGCACTCAACTTTTCACGCCGATGACTAAAAGCGGCAGGGGGATCAACATCACCACCCACCCCTTGTTTGCGGCAGTGCCGATGATGTAGCTAAGTGTTCTTCATCCTCGATCATTCTGCCGCCTTTCCCCCTCTCCCAACGCGTCTCAACAAGGCGCGCAGATCTAGTGATCCTGAATACGTTGTAACCAGGCACGCTGTGTAGTCACATAGGTGGACGCTGTTCGCCGGCGCCCCGTCGCGGTGGTCTAGTGGCTAAGGTACTCGGCTGCTGACCCGCAGGTCGCGGGATCGAATCCCGGCTGCGGCGGCTGCATTTTCGATGGAGACGGAAATGTTGTAGGCCCGTGTGCTCAGACTTGGGTGCACGTTAAAGAACCCCAGATGGTCGAAATTTCCGGAGCCCTCCACTACGGCGTCTCTCATAATCATATGCTGGATTTGGGACGTTGAACCCCACATATCAATCAATCAATCAAACCATGTTCGCAGGCGAGTGCTCGTTCGAGCGCGACATGTGCGGCTGGACCAACCACACGGACACGGCTCCGACGACCAACCTGGTAGGGCGCGTGGGCTCGGCGCCCAGAGACTCTCTCACCTGGAGGCTGGCGTCGGTGGTCAGCCGACCGGCCAACCTGCAGGACCACACGTACCGGGCACCGAGTGAGTTACGTCACACCTTATGTACCACCATTGTGCGAGTGAAGCACGAGAAGCAGACCCCGAGAAAGAAAGAACACGACGTATCTGCTTTGCGTTTTGTATGCAAATCAGTTCACGTTCATAGATGTCCCATTACTGGTGCTTTCTCGCACATACACATTTGTGCACATAATAACTAACTGACCACCCAGCTATCTTTCACTGCATACACAGATTCAGCCAGATGTCTGTCTTTCACCCGGAGGGGTTGTTCAGCAGTTAAGTTCTGACACGGCTAAGCTTGTCGACGTCAGTTCACTTCCTGGCCACGGCGGGCACACTTAAGCCCAGGTGAACTTCAGGCAGTTAACACTTAAGCACTCTTAAGCAAGTGCTAAATAGTTCTAAGTGGCCAAAATTATTCTGCAGTATGCCTCTGCGGCGTCCCCTCATTACCGGTAGGGCATATTTGTGCGCAAAATGTCACTATTATTCATTTATATCCATGCGTCATCACTTAAGTTACACTTTTTTCTGCCTCCCCGCTCGCAGCTGGCTACATCTTCTTCGACATATTCAACCAGAACTCGGTGCAGAACCCAGTCCTCCGCAGTTCGACCATCCCGGCTCTCGAAGGCCAGGCCGAGCGATGCCTGAGCTTCTGGTTCGCTCCTTTCGGTCGTGGCGAGTCGTCCACTCTGAGCGTGTTCCAGGCACCCGAGGCGCCCCCAGCGGGCGACGATGGCGCCACCAACGGAAACGCAGCCGCGCCGCGAACTCTTCTGTGGCGCCTGTCTACGCGTCGCATGGACACCAGCCGGCCGGACTGGCGATACGGACAAGTCAAAGTGGCCGCCGAGGCACCATTCAAGGTCAGTCTAAGCAGCCAGTCAATCAATCCAGTCAATCAATCAATCAATGAAACTTTTTTTTGATGAATGCAATACTCAATACAGAGCGGTTATTTGGACCGATAGCCTAAAGTGGCTAGTTGCGAGTCCAGTGCAACAATGTGCAACAAGGAATGTACTTACTGGACAGCTAACGTGAAAGTAAACAAAACTGATCATATCAATATTGTGAGCGCAGTCATTGATTCTTCATTGTCAACTGGACGTGTCATCATTATTTGTATAACTTTCTCATCCGTATTTATCGTCAGTGTGTGTCAGCTCAAGCTCGTCTTGAATAAAGCAATTCCTCAAAAGTGATGGAGATCCTGGGATTCCTCATAATAGATATATGCAAACACATACTTATGCATATTTATTAGCATTCAACCTGTAGCTGCTATACATGGGTACTTATTTGGAAAATAAGCAATAAAAATCACATCAAACAATTCGTACTAGCATACACATAAGTTTGCATGTCTTGAATTGATAGGGAAACATGACAGGCATGCTACAGGCTGACGTCATGTGGAGTTTGAACTGCAAAGGGACTATTTTCTTTATTTTATTTCCAGTAAGCTCAAGTGGTCTTTCGTCATAAATGCATGCCACTCGGGCAGAATGAACTTACCGCTTGAAACGTGTCTTTCTCTGCATATATAGTAATGTTCGAACCGGTAGAGGTGACTTTATGTTGTGGCAATCATTGAATAATAGATATAGGTTGAGGAAAGTCCTTGTTTGGAGAATTTAGACACTCGGGGCTATTCCACTTAGTGAAAGACCGGCGGAGTTGATGGGGACATCGCCAGCTCTGCTCTCTCATCGCCATTCCGACTCCAATGTTCCTCCCCCGTCCACTGACGCTTTCTGCACCTTCCGTGGTGTTCCAAAGCATCGTGGATCGGCGCACCATTGACGTTTAGGGCCCGACCACGCGTAACTGATGGATTGATTGATTGATTGATTGATTGATTGATTGATTGATTGATTGATTGATTGATTGATTGATTGATTCTAGACATGATAGAAGAAGGCACCTAATTTCTGTCTGCCTCTTGGGCGACACGGCGCATTGCCTTGTAGAAGAAGGGGTATGAATAGGATAGGGGTGATAGAGTATAAGTATATGTTTCAGTATCCCTACTGAAACGCTCCGTATGCGAGTCAAATAATTCCATATGTTTTCATACAGAGTCCATATGTTTTCCGTATATTTTTTTATACTTTTTCAAATATTTTCGTAAAGTTCTTACGGAAACATACGGAATTATTGGACACACATCCTACACATATTTCTACACATATATATGTGTAGAAATATGTCTGGGATATGTGTAGTGTATGTGTATATGTGATAGTGTACGTGTGTAAAGTCGAGGCGTGTTTGTCATGGCTGAAGCGGCAAACAGGCGGCAGCAGGGGCAAGGTTCCAGCGTTGCAGGTCGTCAGCGCGTGGCGTGCACATTCGGAGCCGCACCCTCTCCCTATAGAAGAGACGGGGAGAGTGGCTACGCAATTCTGCGCCCCCCTCCCCCCTCTCTGTGAAGAAGGTGCGACGCCGAGTCTCTAAGCCACGCGCTGCAACGCGTACGTATACGGTCGAGCCTTTAAACGATGTCATGTGACGCTGCAAATTTCGTTGTGTGACGTCCTGCTGACGTCACACGATAACGAAGATTTGTTAACGGAAGTGTGTGTTGACAGATACACTATCGATAGTCGGCCTACTCAATATTAGAGGACTACTCAAAGCATTCGAGTGATGCGTCCCCTCTTCGTTTTTACAGCACGCAGATATAATGATAATTGATTGGGTTTGGCGTCTCAAAATCGCGATAGAATATGAGGAACGCCGTGATGGAGGGCTCCGCGAATTTCGACCGCTCGGGGTTCTTCAACGTGCACGTAAATCTAAGTACGTGGCCCTCGAGTGTTTTCGCTTTCATCGAAAGTGTGGCCTCCGTGGCCTGGATTCAATTCCACGACCTTAGGGGCCAACAGCCGACCGTTTACAACCACTAGATAACAGTGGCGGATCTACAACACTCAGAAGTCGCGGCGTCGCTAGGTCGATTCAAAGTTGCGAGTCGTAATTGACACTTGAACTTACTTCAGAAAAAAAATATACTTGCACTTCTCGTAGTCTAAGCCGCCTTAACCCTATCAGCCCTGGAATTTTCGTTTTTGTCAGTTACATTCTTAGTACGTATTTTACTAGCAGTTTGGGTCTAAGAAAACCACAAGCAATAATATTAGAGAGTAGTGCAAGTATTTATGAATCGATTTACAACCTTCACATCAGGTTAGATCATCATGCCCTATAGTCATGAATTGACAAAAAAATATAGCAAAGTTATTTCTGCGATGCCCTAGAGTTCACAAAATCTGAACAAACGTAGTATTTGAAAGTGCTAGAGCTCTTAAAGCAACTTCAGGACTTCAACCCGAAAGTGCCGCCTTCCCGCCTCTGCTTGCCTTCGTCATCGTCACCAACGACCTCGGCTCAGATTCTTCTTCTTTACGACTCCATGCTCCGCAAAAATGAAACAACGGTGGTGTCGATAGCAGTGGGGATAGTTCAATAAGTACTTTCTTTAGAATAAGCGGATTTTATTGTGTTTTCAAGGTTCTAGGAGATGTTGTGTATGGTGTCGCCAATTGACGACACCAGGGCCGAAAGGCTCAAGTTCTTGGAATATTTATTTTTTAAGCATGATTGCACATAGTATCAGTGACTGCGGAGCTATGTCTTCGTCTCTATATATTAGTGCACTTCATGCGAGTGCTAATTGCAGGTCACTAATTGCACGTCACTGATACGCCTATGCCTCTACAACTTCTCCAGCTCCCTATAATACCATTATTTCGATGTATTTTACACGTTCTTCTTAGCCCACAATAAATTTCGTGGCGGCATTCATCCTTTCTTTTAGTTTGCTCCTGTGATCGATAAAGCTTCCAAGCAGAACACTGCATGGATAAGATGTTCCAAGGCTTTTTAGGGGCGAAGCTCCTTAAGGGGTGGGTCTGTCCATCCCTTGTATGTATGTATGTATGTATGTATGTATGTATGTATGTATGTATGTATGTATGTATGTATGTATGTATGTATGTATGTATGTATGTATGTATGTATGTATGTATGTATGTATGTATGTATGTATGTATGTATGTAGTACGTAGCCACCGGTGGCACATACCCACTCTAGAGCGGGTATGTGCCACAGGGAATGCGAGATGGCGGTACTTGGAGTGTTCACTACATGGACGCACGGATGGACAGACATACAGACTAGCAGACGGACGGACAGATGGATAGACGAGCGAACGTACTGACGGATGGACGCACGAACTGACACAGAGATGGATGAACGGACTCACAGACGGACGCATGAATGGACGCACGGATGGTCACGTGGACGGACGGAAGCAAGAACGAACGGACGGAAACACGGACGGGCTGATGGACGCTTCGCCCCGCTCATCATCATTCTCTCCGTAGATATGTTGTGGTCTTTTTGTTAGCCCTCATCATCCTCCCTAAACTGCGATTACCATAATAAGAAACTGCGGTCTACCTTTTTTTTTTTTTACCACAGTAAAGCATCTGACATTTCGTGTTGTTCCAGATGTGATAGTGACAGTAAAATTCACGGAACACCCTTGTCGTGCGTCGTTCCAGATCCACTTCGAAGGGGAGGCCACGGATGGAGGCTTCGCTCTAGATGACATCACCATGTACGAAGGGAACTGCGAAAGTAAGTGCAGCACTACGCAGTGAACTGAACTGATTATTTTTTTTCTCAACTGATATTATGTACACACGCTCCACTTACCCCACGGATGGTACACATTTAGCGAACGCATGACAAGCCGGCTCAATAAAACCAGAAAATAGAGAACGCACCGGTTACTGGTTGCACAATAGTATGCAAGCTTCATACTGCCATGACCGCCAGTCGATAATAAATTCAGAGAAAATTCAAGCTCTACAGGAGAGAGTTGTTCGTGTTATTTGGTTCAGGCCGACTGTGTTACGTGTACTGTACTGGAGAACATGTTAGCATCGTGAAGGAAACACTAATAAGACGAACGATTTTTTTCAAATATCCGCAAACAACGCTTTCCCAATTGCAAGGTTTCACAATTCGAATATCCTGTAAAGGGCATCACGCCTCACAGCCCTCACCCTCTACGCAAAGGTCTGACCACACATACGTGTTGCAGCACGTCAGCGCTTGGCGTGTAGGTTCGGCGCCGCGCCCTTTCTCTAAGTAGAGAGATGATAGCGCGCAGCTTCGTCGAGACATACGCCTCCTCCCTCCGTAGGTGGCGCCACGCCCTCTTTCTACAATAGGTACGATATTGTGACAGGAATATGGAAATGGGTCATGGTTCCTGGTCTGACGTTCGGCAATGCAGTCTTCTGCATAAGATCAGAAGTTCAAGCCAGATTAGAAATTAAGCAACATGGAATAGGTAGGCGTGCTTTAGAAGCTCACGGTAATAATCAGGGAGTACAAGGTGATATGGGATGGACATCATTCGAGGTCAGGGAAGGTAGCAGCAAGATGAAATTTGAGAAGCGATTGAGAGAAATTGGGGAGGAGCGTTGGGCTAGGAATGTTTTCAGCTTCTTGTACATGAATAATGTCGATACAAAATGGAGGAAGCGAACCAGAAAATTGACTGGTAAATACTTGGATAACAGCAGGGGGCCAAACCAAAAAGAATTATCGGTTAAGAAGAAAGTGAAGGAAACGGAGACTGACATGTGGAGAATCGGCATGATTAAGAAGTCCGCACTAGAGATCTATCGAACTTTTAAGCAAGAAATAGCCAAGGAAAGGATCTATGACAATACTCGGGGTAGTTCTCTATTGTATGAGGCCAGGACGGGAGTATTGCGAACCAAGACATATCGGGCCAAATACGAAAGGGTATACACGGTATGCCGTGCGTGTGGAGAGGAAGAGCAAACTGCCGAACACTTGATAATGTTCTGTAAAGGGCTTCACCCTACAGTTCAGAATGAGGACGCAGAGTTTTTCAAAGCACTAGGGTTTAGGGACAGGGAGGGCAAAATAGACTTTAAGCGGGTAGACTTAACTAGAAGGAGGTTATCTGATTGGTGGCTAAAGTCAAGGCACGAGTGAAAATTAAATCCTTCACTGCAAAGTATACGAGTCCTTAACCTCACTATTTAAGGGGAAAAAAACATAAATCTAGTTTTTGTTTCACTAAGTATTACGGCTTGGTGGCGTGAGCCACCGCCCGATCTAAAGGGTACAGCCACATCCATCCATCCATCCATCCATCCATCTATCCATCCATCCATCCATCCAACGGAGAGATAGGGCGTGCGTCTCGACGAAGCTGCGCGCCATCTCTCGGCGTGGCGCCGAGTCCAGACGCGAAGCGCTGACGCGCTGCAATGCGTACATGTGGTCAGGCTCTAACAAGGCATGACTACATAGCTCCCCGTTTAACTGGACGCCTCTGGCGAGCCACATGCGACGCAGCAAGCAGTGGCGTGTCCTAGTGTAACGTATCTGACTCCCACGCACAAAATCCGAGTCTGGTCAAAGTTGGAGCTAAAATACCTTTACTTTTTCTTTCTCTCTCTCTTATTATGGGCAATATCTTTGTCGGACACCGGCTGCGGCAGCAGCGGCTCACGTCGCCACCAAAAACTGCGATTGACGCGAGGCTGTAACAGGTTAAAGTGTCAAATGCAAATATGACTATGATGCTGATGTCCCTTTGACATATATCAACCATCACTAGGATACAGGCCCATGAAATCGCTCATTGTCTTCAATCGCATCAACTTCTTTGGCTACGAAGTAATCACAGCGAAATGCGATCTTTCTGAGAGCACGCCCTTTGTGAAAGCTCTCTCGCTCACTTGTAAGACGCAGTCGCGTCGTGCGATACTGTGTGCATGTGTCTACTTATCGCACGGTATCATGACGCAAAACGTGACAGTGATTTTTCATAGATTTACACTCACAATAATTTTTTTTTTTTACTTGCAGCGCGGCCACCAACGGCTATCATTCCTGTCGCATCGACGGATGTCTGAGCGGCTACAGTTCGCCCCGGCTTTGGGTATCATCAGAACCAGCATACAGCAAACGTTTCACAGTCGTTCAACAACGTTTTCATTTGTATTGTCGGTCTCATTATTCTATGTTTAGGACTACAAGAGAGAAAAGAAACATTGTTGTGCCTGATCCAGTTAACTTATGAAAAGATCATCGACAAGTAAACTGGAAATCTGTACAAACAGCGTAGGAGACACGCTGTTAGCACTTCAAGCACTACCGAAATTAAAGGCATGGAAGTGTACTTCATAGCCCACTGAATTTAATTTTGCGAACACTAAGGAGCGCCTGAGGCTTCTTGGTCGTCTTTAACTGCCCTTTCTTAATGCGGAACATTAATGCTGCGAAACATTTCTTTGCGTATATACTGCACGGAACTTCGAGTGTGAATCTATCCATATCTATCTATCTATCTATCTATCTATCTATCTATCTATCTATCTATCTATCTATCTATCTGTCTATCTATCTATCTATCTATCTATCTATCTAACTATTTATCTATCTATCTGTCTATCTATCTATCTATCTATCTATCTATCTATCTATCTATCTATCTATCTATCTATCCACCCATCCACCTCCGTCTTGGTTCTCTTTTTATCATCCCCTCAACTTGGGGTAAACCAAATTAGTATGGAAGGGTAAGATAGTTTGACAAATATGACTCGATGGTGATGACATGACTAATTTCCCAATCCCGTCACGTACGTCGTCAAATCCTTTCCGCGAAACGCGTGACACATACCGGCCGGCAGGTATGTGCCACAGGTGATTGACACTTTATATCTACCCAGGAATTACGAGCACAGACACGGGTAAATTTAACGCGTGCGCGTTAAGAACAAGGTTCTGCTCTGGATACTCTTATCGGTGATGAAGTGGAGAACCTGTGCCACAGCTTTTCGTCGGAAGCAGCTGACGCGCATATGTGCAGATAGTTTTCATCCGGTACTTGGCGTGGTGCTTGGCGTTCTGTTTTCTTTTTAGCATTTTTGTATCCGCTCATCTAAGTTATTATGGGTAGTCACTGTACTATTGCACGGCACCGCAGGAACTGCCATACCGGCGAAGTCATCGATTTCTGCAGGTTTCACGGCAATGACAGGTAGATTCGTTTTGCGAATGCGCGCATGTTTATTTTTTGTCAACGATTTCACTCTGAGGCCTTGTTTCCACTGTCACTGTTGCGTATCCATGTACTACGTCCACTTTCACTCATCTTACACAAGTTCGAATGCTCGCACTTCTCTCGACGTTCACTCCAACGTCATTTCCTTGTGAAAAACCAACCCTCCTCGTGGCCTGTGCTTGAGGGCAGTATGTCGTAATGCAATAAAAACTGGGGATGTTAAACCGTGCTCGGCGAAAACAACATCTCGATTTCGAAGAATTCACTGAAGCAGCTTTTGCTGATTTTCACGACATTTTTTTGTAATAATTGTCTGTACAAGCGAGACTTTTATATTGACCTCGCTGAAGGATATGATACAATAAATACAATCAAAGGAACTTGTGTGGGAGTGTTAAACGTCATCAACGCACGAGGGGACGTGAAGTGCAACTCACTCCTAGCGAGTTATCAGCCTGTCGTTCATCGTCGCTGTGTCACTCTCGGTGCACTCACAGCCGTCTACTGTCCAGCGTGAAACCCTCTTCATTCGTCAAGATGTGTTTATATATATATATATATATATATATATATATATATATATATATATATATATATATATATATATATATATATATATATATATATATATATATATAAATATAAATATAAATATAAATATATATATATATATATATATATATATATATATATATATATATATATATATATATATATATATATATATATATATATCACTGCTGAAAGCAGTCTGAGGAATACCCTCCGCCGAACGACTGCGACAACACCAACAACAACGTGTGCGCGGAGAACATTTCGTCAATTTCGCTCTGAGAACCGTCAACAAGCAAATCGCTTGCATTGTGCTATCATCCATCAATAAACTTGCAACAAGCGGCGAAGCACTGGCCAATATGAGATATCAAATGGCAGGCTTGCGCGTTTTTCCGCGCACAATGTTATGGTATCCATGCACCACTCAAGCAGTGAAGATTGCTATATATGCGAGCAAAAGAAGGTGAGTTTCGGCTGATGAGGCCAGACGTTAGCATTTAACTGACTACGTGACTACGTGTAAACCTGGCCGAAGCTGATCTGTGTACTCTGTCATTGAAAGTGCGAATTGCCACGTATCTTCACGAAAACTTAGCGTCTCGCAATAATGAATCAGATTTATGGGGAAACCGGTGCTTTTAAAGGGGCCCTGCAACACTTTTTGAGCATGGTCTGAAAACGTTGCTGATCGGTAGTAGAGGCTCCCGACAACACGCGAGCCAAATATTATAGCGCAGCACGCGACCTGGAATTCGCAATAAAAATATCAGTCAGCTAAAATTTGCTTTCTCTTCTCACGACAAATCACGGAATAAGCTCAAAAATCACTCGTAGTAAGCCCGTCTAACAGCCATTGGCTGATTTGAGCATGGCGCGCTCGGTGGTTACAGATATCGCCGCGGGAGGCCACTACTTGTCCACGCGTGCACGCGCGATCACACTGAAAACCCACGCATTCGAAGGAAAAAGAAGAAAAAGTGCTCAAGGACAAGAGGCGCACGTGACGTTCTTTGTTTGCCCCTGCCATCCCTCTCTTCTTAGCTTCCAGCGCTTGCGTCGGGACGAGAGAAGAGAGAATGCGATTGCAGCGTGCTTTGTGACTCCGCTCGTATTGGACAGATTCTTAACATTTTTGCGGCATTGATTTTTCGAGGCAATACGCTTTTCCAGTGAATTAATTTCATGGTTACTCAAAAAAGGGTTTCAGGGCCCCTTTAAACGACACCGGTTTGTTTACTGATGCTGGAAACTTGTAAAGTCATAGTGTTTGTTTCATGCTGACGGGTTAACACTGAGGCTAGCACAGCCGAACAAGAAAGCGTCTGCCTACTGACCATCTAGCATCATGCTTCAATGACGTCACTGCTAATACCACGTTAGGTTCTCGATTAAATCTTGCGGTATCTGGTTTACGCCCACGAGGACTACCAGCAATGCTCGGCGCAGGCCACGCTTCTGTGTTCGGGAAGCTTCGAGATTGTGGATCGTTCTGTTAAGACAGCGCCGTTTGAGGCGCCAGCTCTTTCAGCCTTCTGCGTGAAGTTGGTAGTCGTGGTAGGTTGCATGGTGTTGCGCTGGTATGCTCGGGAACACGAGTTTGAATCTCAGCCATGACGGCTGCTTTTAGATGAAGCTGAACTGTAAGTAAAGTCGACCTCGAAAGTTTGCGGATTATGCGAGCACGTGCCAAACTGGCTGTCCGCGCCATCTAGCGCTGCGCCGTCTACCGTCGACCACGGTTCTGTGCCGGAAACGGGTCTTGTTCGTATTGACTGGCCTTTCAGTTTTCTACGGCCACGTAGTGCATTGTTAGTTCACAGTTTTCACGGAAAACGCTTATCTACCGTATGACCGCTTTCAGCTCCAGCTGAAAAGTCACAGCATGTGATAATCGCCGGGGACTCGAATTTAAATCGATGCACAGAAGCCATCAAAGACAGGGTAAGAGGTGACAAGAGGGTTGCAGTAGGGGCGTTGGACGCAAGCTTGAAGCAGTCATGAGGCAAGCGAGCGCAAAACTCAAAACTACAGCTGATAGACGAATCCTCGTGATAATTTCAGGTGGTTTAAACGATGTCTTAAATGAAGATACAGCAAGACTAGCAGCCACACTGGCGAAAGGCGTCGATGACATGCGCGCCACTTCTCCTAAGGTACAGGTAGTGATATGCACGATACCGGAGGTACCGGTGCGTGATAGCAACCTGCAAAGAGCGGTTGTCAACGCAAACCAAGAGATATGGCGGATGAGTCGAGAGAAAGGCTTTGAGGTGGTGGAAATAAACAGAGAGGTGCATAGGTGGGGTGGTTTTCAACGAGACAGAATTCACTTCGATGGGCGACTAGGTCATGAGGTGGGTTGACGACTTGCAGGACGCGCAGTAGCTTTTTTGGGGGGCAAGCGAGCCCTTCGGGGTGCAGGATAGCTAGTAATGAGGAAAACAACCAGGGAGACTCTTCGACAGGTGTTATGGACAGATACGATTCCAAAGTGGCACCAATGTCTAAGATAGGTAGAGTCCGGGGCATAAATAGACGTAGCCACGAGCGCCGAGCCCATTCAGACATAGGGTATATTAACATGCAGGGTGATAGGAACAGGCTGAAGTGGGAAGAGATAGAAGAACAGCCAAGGGAAGAGAGGCCGATGGTATACGGTTTTGTAGAAACACATCTCAGGGACATGGAACAACCTCCGAACAATCCGGACTACGCGTGGGAATATTGTAACAGAACAGAAGGCAGCAGAAAGGGGGTGGTATTGGGGCATTCACTCATAAAAGTACAGACTGGCAAGGGGTCAAGCAGGAGTGCAAGGAACATTTATGGCTAAAAGGGAAAGTGGCAGGTCAAATGACACTCCTTGGTTTCGTGTACTTGTGGACGGGAGCAAAGGCCAGAGAGGAAAACCAGGCAATGGTAGAGTGTATATCAAAGGACATTCAGGAGTTAGGAAGAGAGTGCGAGATATTTATACTAGGAGACATGAATGCGCACATAGAAGATATAGATGGGTATACCGACCCGACAGGCAAAATGATCATGGATATGTGTGAAAGGCTTGATTTGATCATTTGCAACAGTACCGAGAAGTGTGAAGGGCAAATAACATGGGAGGTAGGGAGGCTGCAGTCGACGATAGATTATGCACTGATGTCACATAGAATGTATGATAAGCTCAGGGGAATGCACATAGATGAAGGTGGCTCCAGAAGTCTGGGTAGTGATCACAAACGTATCAAGCTAAGTTTGGAAGAGCAGTGAAAGTGGGAAGGAGACAAGATGAGCAACTACAGGAAAACTTTTTTCAGAAAGGCAAATTGAAATAGCCACTAAACAAATTGAGAAAGTAATCACGGAGGATAATAAGACAGTGTGGACATACATGAATCTAATTAGACTCTTTGAGCGAGAGCTTGCTAAGAGGCGTAACAAGTCACCCCGGAAAAGAAGACACAAACCCAAAAGTTGGTGGGATGAGGAAGTTAAGAGAGCCATAGCAAAACGTCTGGAAGCATCTAGGGAACGCAGACATGCTAAGCAGCGGGGTGAACCGACAGATGATGTTGAAAGAAAATGGGAAACCTTTCTAAGCTGTAGAAGGGCTGCATCCCTTCTGATCAATGAAAAGATTAGAAGAAAGGGAGCTCAGTGGCTGGCAGAAGTACATAGAAAGGCAGCTGCGAAATTTTGGAACCATCGAACCTCCCTAAGAAATGAGACGAGCCTAGAGCAGAGTTTTATAACTACAGCCCAAGGTGCCAGGCTAGAAGGGGACGAAGCTATTGAATATATAAGAGCAAGGGTGACAGAAAAATTTCAACAAAGAATTACTTTATGCACCACAATAAACAAGGACGAATCAAGTGGTGCAATGGCTCCATTTTCACAACGAGAGTGGGAAAGGGCTGAGAAAAGGGTTCCTAGTAGTACATCAACAGGCCCAGATGGCATTCCAATTAGGCTGATAAAGACATTAGATCCGAAGTCTAAGCAGGCTTTGAGAGAGGCAGTGAGCAAAATAATAATCGATGGTGAAGTTCCCGATGGATGGAAACTTAGCAGGATGAACATGATCTATAAAGGAAAGGGGGACAAAGCTGACATAAACAACTACCGTCCCATAACAGTGACATCAGTGGTCTACAGGCTGGCGATGCAGATTATAAAGGAAAGACTGCAGGCATGGATAGAAGATGAGGGGGTGCTGGGGGAACTGCAGAATGGGTTTCGGAAACACAGGAGGTTGGAAGACAGTTCTCACGGACGCAGTGCATCGAAATAGCAGAAAAGGAACACAGGCCCCTGTGGCTAGCATTCTTGGATATCAAGGGAGCGTACGATAGCGTGGTTCAAGAGGAATTGTGGGGAATAGTGGACACACTAGGCATGGAACATGTAGTCACTAATTTTTAAAGAATATCTATAAAGGTAACAAGGTCGTTATAAAGTGGAAAAAACAGGTATCCAAGCCTGCAGAGGTAAAACGGGGGCTTAGGCAGGGGTGCCCCCTGTCACCCTTATTATTCATGATGTACCTACAAGGATTAGAGGCAAAATTAGAGGGAAGTGGGCTGGGCTTCAACCTCTCTTTAGTCAAACAAGGAAAACTTATTGATCAGGCACTACCAGCATTAATGTACGCAGATGATATAGTGCTAATGGCCAACAACAAGGAAGATTTGCAGAGATGGATGGACATCTGCGGTAATGAGGGAGATAAGTTAGATTTTAAATTCAGTAAGGAAAAATCAGCAGTCATGATTTTCAATGACAACGAAGGTAGTGAGCTTAGGATACAGGACCTCACGCTAGAGATAACAGATAAATACAAATATCTGGGCGTATGGATAAGCAATGGGACCGAGTACCTGAGGGAACAAGAAATATACGTGACGACTAAAGGTAACAGGAATGCAGCAGTGATGAAAAATGGGGCACTGTGGAATTACAATAGGTATGATGTTGTGAGAGGAATATGGAAAGGGGTCATGGTTCCTGGGCTGACGTTCGGCAATGCGGTCTTGTGCCTGAGATCAGAAGTTCAAGCAAGATTAGAAATTAAGCAACGTGGAATAGGTAGGCTTGCTTTAGGAGCTCACGGGAATACACCAAATCAGGGAGTACAAGGTGATATGGGATGGACATCATTTGAGGGCAGGGAAGCTAGCAGCAAGATAAAATTTGAGAAACGATTGAGAGAAATGGGGGAAGAGCGTTGGGCTAGGAAGGTTTTCAGCTACTTGTACATGAAGAATGTCGATACAAAATGGAGGAAGCGAACCAGGAAGTTGACTGGTAAATACTTAGAAAACAGCAGGTGGCCAAACCAAAAAGAACCATTTGTTAAGAAGAAAGTGAAGGAAACGGAGACTGACATGTGGAAAATGGGCATGATTAAGAAGTCCGCACTAGAGATCTACCGAACTTTTAAGCAGGAAATTGCCAAGGAAAGGATCTATGTTAATACTCGGGGTAGTTCTCTACTATTTGAGGCAAGGACGGGAGTACTGCGAACCAAGGCATATCGGGCCAAATACGAAGGGGTAGACACAGTATGCAGTGCGTGTGGAGAGGAAGAAGAAACTGCCGAACACTTGATAATGTTCTGTAAAGGGCTTCACCCTATATTTCAGGATGATGGCGCAGAGTTTTTCAAAGCACTGGGGTTTAAGGACCGGGAGGGCAAAATAGACTTTAAGCAAGTAGACTTAACTAGAAGGAGGTTATCTGATTGGTGGCTAAAGTCAAGGCAGGAGTGAAAATCAAACCCTTCACTGCAAAGTACGAATCCTCAAACTCCCTTTTTAAGGAAAAAATAAATAAATATAATTTTGAGTTCATTAAGTATTACGGCTTGGTGGCGCTAGCAACCACCCGATCTAAAGGGTACAGCCATATCCATCCATCTATCCATCCAACCATCACATTGCTGTTTTCATAGGAGGATCAAAACTGTCACGGCGTCCCTCAAACGGCGTTCTGTTGGCTAGGGGTCACTTTGTGATAAAGATTGCGACTGATAACAGTTGTGCTCACAGACTGCTGGCCAGGCAGAAGCTCGTAGACGCAGATGCCAAAAGCGCGTTGCGTTCAAAAGCGAAAGGTGAAAATTGTTTGTACCCAGCCAGAAAAGAGACAGGCCATCGATTAGGGGAGGGATGCTTTCAGGTCGCTGCGGTGCTCTCGACCGCCGCTGACGTAGCGGAAGTGTCGCGAAGAGGTTTCTGGCCATGCGCTCGCGTGGTCCGTAAACTTTTGTGGTAACCGTGTAGATCTGTGTTACTCATATTTATGAGCGGCATATTAAAGAACCTCAGGCGATCGACATTGCTGGTGTCCACCGCTCTGTCATAGCCCAGAAAGCACCACTTCTTTGGTATACACCGTCCGCCGTGGTGGCGTACAGTGGTTAAGGTGCTCACCGCTGCTAACCCGAAGGTCACGGGGTCGATTCTAGCTGCGGCTGTCGCATTTCGATAGAAGCCGAATGGTAGATGTCCTGTGTGATGTCAGAGCACGTTAAAGAACCCCCAGAGAATCGAAATTTCCGGATCTCTTCACTACGGCGTTCCTCATAACCACATCGTCCTTTTGGGACGTAAGACCCCAGTGTATTGAACAATTCGCTACTAGCCAAGTCGGGAAGCGGTGGCAGTGAGTCGGGCTACAGCAGCACGACGAATCAGCAACGCTTTGCAAGAAGAAAGAGAATGATAAGTAAATAGAATAACTAGCGGTGGATTAAGATACTAAGATGCTACTAAGCAAATGGTACACGAGAATAATGAGAAAGTATGAGCGATACATGATTCACGTCACAGTGTGCGTGAATGTTTCGCCCGGTGCATTGTTACTAAAACGTCCTCCGCACTGATTATGACTGACTGCTATCAATTGCAGTCATAATCTTATCCTTTTTTTATCAGGTTCCGATGGGTGACCGAGAACGAGGGCCTCCATTCGTACGCGTCCATTTGGAAGGCGCTGATAGTCACTCCGGTCTTTGGGTTGCAATTCAAGAGGGCGAGGTGTACGCGAAAAGGCAGCCGCATGAAAGCGATCCGTGGGGAGGGGGCACTTTAGCTTTGTTGCTAGGCGCTTCTAGCATGATTCTACAACATTCCGATCGCGACAATCATCTGTCGATATTGCCTTTGTACATCTTTCCTTCGACTTCTTTTCTTCCGCGCAATACGCCCCGTGCCGATCTCGCCGATAACACGGCGACGAACGATATCGTCACGTAATGGCGCCACCACATTTGGCTGCAACAACGCATGCGCAACATCGCTGTACGCGCGGGTGGCGGGCTTCCATTTTTCATTTGCTGCTCGTCATGCTGTGCGTTCTGTAGATGGCACTTCTTCGGCGTATGGCAAGTGATACGATGTTCGGGCGCGCGATAGTAGTAGTAGTACGTGCAAGCCGTGCTTCATTTTTTTTTCGCATTTCTGTTTTTTTTTTGCGCGTGTATGTGCACTTTACATGGGCTTATGGAACTACGTACAAAGAACCACATCACCTGGCAATCATCAACGGCCACTGTGAGCTTCGTTTTCGGCATCAAAACTCGTAAGCCCCTTGGCGCGGTGGGGGGGGGGGGGGGGGGGGGCTCACTCGTTATATACATATCTACGTATCTGCGTGCTACTGGTATCTGCGTGTCATTGAGAGTGTTGTCGAAGTGAATGGTAGACGTGTTGTTTGCTGTGTCGGTTTCGCCAGCTCAATTGGCGAAACCCAGATTGTATCGCTCCATGGTGATTACCAGTGGCCGCTTTTCCAGAGAGAGAGAATGAGGTCAAGTGGACCTCATTCGTCATGTTCACGGCAGAGAGAGGCTAACAGACTTGGATTTGGCAGTGGGAGATCCGTTGATTCTGACTCGGGAGCGCGGCCCGAATTGTGGGATAGCGTCCGAGTTGGCCTGTTCAGCCACTTTTTCTAAAATTTGAAAGTGGCTATGGACTGTTTGTTAGGAGGGCTTGAGTTCACCCATTTGACTCGACCGGCTATCACCACTGGTTAAAAATTTCATGGGGCTAATTTTTATAATTACTGCCGTGATTGATGCTTGTAGCCATCTGAAGATGCCTGCTGCCACAGAAAAGCCAACGCCGCAAGTAGAACGAAGGTACCTCCTTTTTGCAATTTTAAAGAATATTGGACACCTTTTTTTAAACAACCCGTATATACCTCATAAGGTGGACGAAGAACTCGGTTGGTACAGCATCGGACGCATTATTCGAACGTCGCCAGTTCGGTCTCTGCCATTGGCAGGTTATCTTTTTGTCCACTCTGCCTTCTCCATTCCATATTTTCAAACCAAATCGCATCCGCAATACTTTTCTTGGCTTTTCGTCAGTTAGTTCTGGTGTAATGGCGAACAAAGAGGGGCCCTTAAGTTTCCCCTTTTGTTCGTTGCTGATGTGCTACTTGAAATTAGCTATTTGTAAGACTAAATTTATTTTTGACAAATTTTCATCTTTTAACAGCCTCGACGCGTGAACTGTGATACTGTCTTCAAATGTCATGCTTGCCCAGCCATTTCCAAGGCACTCGACATTGCGTTCCAGGAAAGACAATGACTGTGCTCTTTTAGGTAGTAATGATTGATCTTGATTCACATTTAAACGTTCAATTACTCAACAGTCAGTCATCGTTTCTTTTTACATAAATCACAAATTCAGTGTGCACGTGTCATTAGTTTTTTTGCTGTGTTCATTTAAAATAAAAAGACGATATTTTTGGCATAATTGTCCCTAAAATGGGACTCGATTACTGAGCCAGCGAACAGTCATATGCCTTCGCTGAAGTCGTTCTTTACGCAGCGAATAAAAAATATGTAAGGACACGGCGCTGCGTATATCAGTTTTTCATTGGGCAGAATTGGAGTCAGCAATGGTGATACTTTGACTTCTCTTGTGTGCAAGTTTGTATGCCCAGTCTTTTCACATTCAAACGTGCCAACGCTCGCCATTATAATACTCTATCTTGCTCTGTGTTAGCCGCTAGACCAATGAACCTGCAAAACGCAGCTTGCGTCCGAATGTACCGATATTACTTTCAACATGATCTACAGGGCGTCCACAGTTAAAAAAGTGTCGTTCACGAAGCAATAAAGCCTTCACTTATCACGGAGACGCACCCGAGCTCGTGCAGTACTCAGTCATTTTCGTTCGCTTGTTTTGCGAATAGGACTAGACGCACGGCGCCACTTTCAGGGCTTCGTGAAAGCAACTCATCCTCATTGTGCCAAGACAAATTTGGAGTCACGAATATTGAATTGTGATGATATGTGCCTTAACACGGTATTGAATCGGGTACCCAGGGACCGAAGAGGTTAAAGAAGAGTAGTATAAATTTTGTGATGTTTGAAAGTGCAGACTCTCAGATGACTGCAGTGTGGATGGTCCAACTTCCCGGTGTAAAAGTAGTGCTAATAATGTATTTCGAAAGCATGTGTATCGCAAAGTGATGTCCTTGTTTCTGTATACTTGCACCTGCTCTCCTACATATACATATCTACGTGCTTTGGCCGTTAAGTCTGGTAAAGTGGTTGCTGATCGATCTGGTACTTATTAAAATTCTCCTTGCATACGTATACACTTCTGTCTGCAAGATTTCCACGCCGCAAAGCTTCCTGAAAGTCAGCTGCGGTGCTTATCACGGACTGTAGGCCCATCAAATGGAAAGAACACGGTAGAAATTGGTCTTACAGTCTTCTTTTGAGCTTCCCTGCTTCTCTTGATCCTATCGCGGCGTATTCAGTCCTGATGTGATCCGAGCAGTCTTCTTTCTTGTCACAAAGATCAGGAGCAGCCTTGGCAGGCCAGTTTTACAGTGTTCTCACCATTTAACAAACAGTCAGTTGGCGTAAGTCACCGGACTTTCCGGGAACTTCTGCAGCGTGGGGATTACGTTGCAGGTTGTGCACCCATGCCTATTCGAAAACATTTATTAATTACTCAACGATAAACAGATTTTTTTTTAACAGACAGTCACATTACCTTACTTTTCAGACGAACCTTTTAGCTTCCCGCACTTCCTATTTTAGTTACACTGCTTTTACTTCCACCAATTACAGTGAAGTGTCAGTGATCAAGTCATGTGGAAATGACGCTTTTGACCTGTAGATCTGTTTTTTTTTTTTTTACAAGTGCATGTGTTCGTGGCTGTAGTTCCAATCCTTTTCGAATAGAACCACAGTCAACTTCTAACTTGAAATAATTTTAACTCGCACTTCCCCCGCCGTACTGGGGCTCATATAGATTCAGTGCACCTGGTACACCATTTTCAATATGTCCACCTTGTGGACTGTCTAGTTCAACTTCCATTGATTGGTTGGAGCTCAGCAAGCAGCTCACCCCTTGTTTCAGGTCATTCTAGCTGCAACGTCATTCAGACATTGCGAGGTTCTCGCAACTCTCAAAACAAATGGGAAAGACTGTATGCGTTTAACGGCAACAAAGGTAGCTCCAGAGATATGTGTTTCAACGCACACCTCGGAGGCTGTGCATGAGCTCTAATCACGTTATCTCTTGAGTCAGGCTTAACATGGTCACCTGCCTGCATCGCCTGCCTACATGGTCACCTACCTGCCTGCATATTCCTGCATCGTTCTCCAAAAAGCTCGAAACTTTCATACACAAGTTTAAAATGGTCAAGTTAATAGTCCTGTTACCGTACCTTTCGTCATTTCAGTTAGCTTATGCGCTGGAAATGTGCTGGTGGCATGTTGAAGAGTGCTATGATATCATGACTTGTTACTTTTTCGAGTAACTGAATATGATGCGCCAAAGCGGACATGTGTAATAGCTGGACACATTAGAGATAGCACCCTTGGAAACAACCATATTCTTATGGAAGAAAAATTCCACCATGTAGCCACTTTTTTTTGCTATTACGAGATTGTTTAAGTAACAAAAAATGTCGAAGGCTTAATTCTTACTGTTTCTGGCCTGAGCAGATATTTCGCTGTGTCTTATAGTGTCCCCCGCAAACATGTTGCATTGCGACCTCGCCAAATGAATCTAATAGTCATTTTAGCAAAATAAGGCATAAGGGACATTTTAAGTTCTCAATTGTACTTTAAGGCATTCAGTGTACGAAATACCATACGAGAAATGCGAGGGAAACCCACCACCAAATCACATCGAAGCGGCGCAGATTTGCCTACAAATTACCACACATCCGGTCACCACGCAATTTCCGTTGCTACATTTCACTGAAAGAATGTGAATATTATTGCTGCGACTCTGGTTTGCGCTTCGCGGCACGGCGCCCGTACGTTAGATATTGTAACTCATTCGTGAAAAAGGCTAACGAGAGCTCTCTGCCTGCATGGCAAGTGTTTCCAGGGCCCTCACCAGCCACGTGAGAGCGCTGCGTCGTCGGTTGATCCTCCTCGAGGTGTTTTTCTCTCTATCCGCTGTGCGGCGCATCAGTCTAAGGACAGTGCGAATAATTTCTGCCGGGTGAGGCTCGCTATAAACTAAAAATAATGTTTTCACAGGATCATCTGTTCGTCAGGCACTACCAAATAAATCCATATATCCATTACCGAAACAAAGCATTGGGGACCTAGTCTTTGACTAATATGCAGTAATTGACTTGAATTGGGTGCCTGAAAAATCTGCCTTTTTCGGTTCACTTGAAACTGACAACCTTTGAATATTGCGAACAGTAGTCGACCAATTGCAGAATAAAATAAATTCCGTTCTATCATCTATTTCTAAGCCATGCCCTAATTTGGCATTGTCGAAAATTGCGTCCCAACCCGCCATGAACTTTCATTACTGTCCGTACCCTAACTCTGTATCTGGCAGACATCTAATTGTGAAATCTTGGTGTTCTTACAGCTTTCCGGCCTATTCTCCCATCCAGTGGATGCCTCGTCCAAACGCGCGTCGCCTTCCACATCCGGCCTATGCCTCTTGGATGAGCAAGGCAATCCTCCAAATACCACTGTACTATGGTCATGGCGTCTCTGCGTCCACTTGGATTCGCATCCTGGTTCCTGCCTCGTCTTGCTTGCCAAACCAAAATCGCCTTTTACGTTTGGCCTGTGCCTCCTGGTTGGGCAAGGCACCCCTGCAACGGGGTCATGGTGTCTCTGGGTCCACAACGATTCGCCTCTAGCTTGCCTTCTGGAGAATGCATTGTAAAAGAAAGCCGATTGCCGTAGTCTGACCTTCGGTCTTCACTCCGTGTGAGGACTCTCTTCACGATGTGCTCTTCGTCATCACTCCGCCGTGACCACTTGTGGATGAAAAGTGGGTGACAGAATGCCTATTGTGCTGCCTCCATGAGATATGCCAGTGATCCCTGGGACCACCCTTGGCCATACAGTGAATCTAGTGTTTTTAGCGACTATGTCTAATATAAATGACTCATATTCTGCATTTATTGACATAAGCTTAGCAGTTGGTACAATGTTTCATGATGTTCCTATTTCACGACCATATGCGACTGCAGTGCAATTGATATACCGATGTGCACGTTCAAAGCTTAAACCCTATCGAAAGCCTATTAAACCACATATGTGGCTTAATCTTAAACAAGACATTACAATAAACCCTTATGTTCGTTCACACAATTCATTTGTTTTCCATAAGTATGTTACGGAAACATATGGAATAATTGGAATGGCATATGGTACGTTACTCTTTTATGATCGAGGCATCCGTTCACATTGTGCAATGTAGTGGTATGTCGATGCTGGTTTGCATCAAACTACACAAAAAGCTTGTCAACTTAAAACAAATTCGTCTATCTATAAGGCAAGCAGGCGTCATTCTGTCTCAGCACGTGCGTTTAGCGCGCCTTGGGCCGCAGTCTTTCATTTCAGCCATACACGGCTCAACTCGGTGCTCCTTTGGTTTGGTCTTGAGGTTACTGTGCAGACCTTCCCAGCACGACCTTTGTACAAATAAGTCGTTGAGCCAAACCATCTTCAATCTTTGGATGCGAGCTATGGAGCCTTCACTATTTAAGAATTCGTTAGCTTCGAGCATCCTGGTTGGAGGGCATTAGGAGGATGTGTATGGTCCAATGTTAAATGATAGCCACATGCTTATGGTCTACGACTTCATCGAAGTACCGTTGCATCTTTCCCTCGTGTTTATGCCGGTATATGCTTCCCAACTTGGCAATCGGAATTAGATGCTTTGCCCTATCAGTGTGCATGTAAGATCATAAATATTCGAAAAAGTCTACAGTGACTGCAGGGGTATGGAGGCCTGGCGACGATCACGGCAAAAACTTGATCTGATAGGAGCCTGTTTCAAATTTGTGACTCGCAATGCTTGCCTTTTATTTTGTCTTTCCTGGTATATTTACCAGGAAAGACACTCCCCCGCCAAGGCGATTATGCGAGAGCTGGTAATCGCCTTGAAGGGGGAGAAGATCGCAATCTCAAGGTACTACGCTCGTTATCGTATAGATTAGCTACGCCGAGGCCGTTGAGGTACACTTTGCGTCCTTCCTGTGTAAAGTGTGCTTCCGCGAATGACCAAACCAGCCGTGCTTGCAGGTCGCTTAGACGGGGGTATATATATAGCGGATAGCAAGTATAACCTTTATACTCTTTCGTCCTCTGACGCTAAGCCTAACGCGGTTTTCCCACTTTAAGAGCATAGAGTGAAAAGTGAGAAAAGGTACTTACTTGCGGTTGGCTATACATAGCCCTCACAAAGCGACCTCCCAGTGGTGCCAGTTTCAAGCCAGTGTAGAGCAAGCTTACGCAAAGAATATACAGGGCGTATCTTAATAGCCTAGCCGTAATTATACTATATAATTACGAGCACTGTAAAGTAAGTCGGGGCCATAAACACTTCGCTTTCGAGATCGCGATTCTCTTGGTTGGTTGTCTTCTCCGCAATGGACGTGGAAGACAATTTAACACAGTTGACGGTCTTATCAGCCCCGATAAGCCGAAACTTTTGTCTTAGGGCAAACTATGCGTTGATGGAGTAAACCCCGTACTTGGTTCGGCTTTTTGGTGCAATACATATCTGATAAGTGTAAGGTATTTTTAAATTTCGCGCCACGCACCCATAATGCATTAAAATGCAAGTGGTTGGCTTCTCCTCAATACAGACCGAGGAAAAAGTCTTTTGCCAATTTCTGACACCTTTGGACGAGAAAAAAAGGAGTTTAAATTTCGCGCTTCCATGTCCGCTCGGCAAATATTTACACAGAAGAACTCATCAAGATAAGGGTCATGTGGAGGTTTGTTCGATTAAAGGTACAGTGCTCATAATTGCATAGTATAATTACGGCTGGTCTATTAGCATACACCTTGCATATTATTTGTGTAACCTTGCTAGACACTGGCTTGAAACCGGCACCACTTGGAGGTCGCTTTGTGAAGGCTATGTATAACCGATCACCAATATATACCTCTTATCATTTTTCACTTTACGCTAAAAAAGTGGCAGAACTTCGTTAGGCTAAGTGTCAGAGGACAGAAAAATAATAAGGTTTTCTTTGCTATCGGCCATATATATATATATATATATATATATATATATATATATATATATATATATATATATATATATATATATATATATATATATATATATATATATATATATATATATATATATATATATATATATATATATATATCCCTGCCTAAGCGACATCCAAGCGGAGCCGGTTGGGTCATTCGCAGACTCACATTTTACACAGAAAGGACACAAAGTGTCTTTCTACGACCTCGACGTAGCTAATTTATGCGATGAGGAGCGTAGTACCTTAATTCAAACAGACCTCTATGTGCCCTGTTTGCTGGTGTTTCTGGCAAAGTGAGTCCACCGAAATGTGTGATCGTTGTCCTAAACGCGACCTACCGTTTTTCCGACCTGCCCACATGGCGGGGCTCCTATGGGAGCGAGTGTCCCGGCCTTAGTTCAACCACTGACTCAAGTAAGCTGTTCAGTGCAGTTGTCAACAAGTATCTATAGCACACTTGTTGACAAACGTGGGAACCAGTAGACACACATAGTGTCGGACGGCCTATGATATGACGCGTCCATTCAATTGCAAACTACTCCTGAATGAAGTTTATATAAATATATCCGAATGATGTTTTGTTTGTGCATAATATTAACGCAATATCAGAGCTCTGTTGGCCGAAATATGACCACGAACGCCGAGGGAGATGTCGGCGAACAAGTGTTGACAAGCCCCACACCACTCGTAGGATACGACCCCAGCGGCAGAATGTAAGAACTAGACGTGGGAGCTGGAGAAGGGCTGTCTGGCTGGTCAAGACTAGATTAGGTCATGGCCATAAACACCTCGCTTTTGAGTTGGCGATTCCCCTGGTTGGTTGTCTTCTCCGCAATGTACGTGGAAAACAAGTCGAAACAATTGACGCTCTTATCAGCCCCGATAAGCTCAAACTTTTGTCTTAGGGCACACTATGCGTTGATGGAGTAAACCCGATACTTGCTTCGGCTTCTTCGTGCGATACATATCGGATAAGCGTAAGGTATTTTCCAATTTTACGCCTATCAATCGGATAAGCGTAAGGTATTTTGCCAGAACTTCTGTGGATCGTTCTTAATGTACTCCCAGAGTACATTAAGAACGATCCACAGAAGTTCTGGCGTTTTCTTTCCAACCGTAAAGATTGCATAAAAGAAGTTAAACTTGATGGAGAACTAGTGACGGATGAGGCGGTATTAGCCAAGTGCTTTAACGAATATTTTCAGAGCGTATTTATTAACGATAGCGACACTACAGCGACATCTGTGTCCAATTCTCCTATCGGAGATGTTCCCGTGGTGTCGGTGGAGGGTGTTCTGAAAATGCTACGTAATCTAAAGATTAGAAAAAGTGCTGGACCAGATGGTCTTTCTAATGTATTTCTAAACCGTTATGCTGATCAAATAGCAGAATACATGACGAGAATATTCCAAGTGTCATTACAGTCTGGGGATGTACCAGAGGATTGGCACAATGCCAGAGTAGTGCCTATCCACAAAAAAGGTGACAAATGCATTGTAGGAAACTATCGACCAGTGTCTGTCACATGTACATCATGCAAGTTTCTTGAGCACATTGTAGCCGGTGAAATTCTTGATTTTTTAACAATGAATAACATTCTGTCTCAGCATCAGCACGGTTTTAGGCGAGGAATGTCGACTGTTACTCAGCTCGTAACTACAGTCCACGAATTCGCAGCAATACTAGACAGATCTGGACAGGTAGATATGCTCCTACTAGATTTCTGTAAGGCATTCGATAAAGTTTCACATGCGAAGTTGCTTCACAAGCTAACTGTTCTTGGGCTTCCTCAATACCTTGTTAATTGGATTACTGCATATCTGCGAAAAAGATCACAATTTGTAGACATAAATGGCTGTTTATCACCTACTTTGGCAGTTCTGTCTGGAGTACCACAGGGCAGTGTGCTCGGTCCGTTGCTATTTATTATTTTCATAAACGATATAACAGAAATATTACCGGAATCAGTTAGCATAAAGTTATTTGCAGATGACTGCATTATATTCAAAGAAATAAATTCAATTAACGATCACGAAGTTCTCCAGGAATCACTGTTGAAAATAGATCAGTGGTGTGGGGACTCTAAAATGCAATTAAATGCTTCAAAGTCAGTGCTACTCCGCATCTCAAGAAAACAGCAACCAAGCGTATTCGAATACCGCCTAAATCAGTCAGTGATTCCGCAGGTTACGCAATACCGGTATTTAGGCGTCACACTGACCAACGATTTAACGTGGACGGCTCATATAACAGATATTAGCTCCTCGGCGTTTCGTAAACTATGCGTTCTTAGACGCAAAATTAAGGACACGCCTTCTAATATCAAGCTTTTGGCGTATTTAGCGTTAGTAAGGCCAAAACTGGAATACGCATGTGCGCTTTGGGACCCATATACAAAAAAAGACATTCACCAGCTCGAGAGAATTCAAAGGAAAGCAGTTCGCTTTATTTTTGGAAAGTATAGGAGACACGAGGCTATCTCAGAGCTAATGCAGAATAATCAGATTACGCCCCTGGAAACACGTAGGAAGATAGCCTGTTTATTTTTCCTGCAGAGCATTCTGTGCAAAAGGATGAATATAACGCCACCGTCATTTCTAGGGCAGTTGACATCAAGAAGAACGCGTCACACGTCTACCCATGCATTGAAGCCTATATTTGCTCGTACTGTTGCTTTTTATAATAGTTTTTTTCCGAGAACTATATCGGAATGGAATAGTCTACCAGAGTTCGTCGTTCAAGCACACGATTTTCATCACTGTCTAGAGGAATATTTGTTAGTGAATATATGATTCCAGTGTTTTTTTTTTTTGTCTGATGTGTTGGTTGTTTTATGCGCCTTTTCATTTGCGTCCACTTTGTAACCTTACCTATGAACGCGTTATTGTAGTGCCGCTTGCACATGCAATTGTCGTCTCTCTATTCAACCTTTTTTTGAGTGTGTAAATTCTGGATACGCTTGTTCACGTTGATGTCGTGATATGTATGCCCCTCCTGCTTTGGGCCGGCACTCGGCCCGCAGTATGATGAAATAAATAAATAAATAAATAAATAAATAAAAAATTTCGCGCCTCTGCATCCATAATGCATTATACTACAAGTGGTTGGCTTCTCCTCAATACAGACCGTTGGAAATTTTTTTTCTTCATTTCTGACATCTTTGGGCGAAAAAAAGGAGTTTAAATTTCGCGATTCTAGTCCGCTCGGCAAATATTTACGCAGAAGAACTCATCAAAATAAGGGTCATGTGGAGGTTTGTTTGCTTAAATGTACAGTGCTCATAATTGTATAGTATAAATACCGCTAGTCTATTAACATACACGTTGCATATTCTTTGCGTAAGCTTGCTGTACTCTGGCTTGAAACCAGCAGCACTTGGAGGTCGCTTTGTGGGGGCTATATATAGCCGATCGCCAGTATAAACCTTTTATCATTTTTTACTGTATGCTTTAAAAATCGCAAAACTGCTTTAGGCTTAGCGTCACAGCACAAAATCATAGACACGTTTAACTAATTATCGGCTTTATATACCCCCTAAGTGACCTCCAAGCGGGCTGGTTGGGTCATTCGCGGACACACAATTTACACAGAAAGGATACAAAGTGCACCTCTACGACCTCGACGTAGCTAATATATGTGATAAGGAGCATAGTACCTTAATTCAAACAGACCTTTGTGTGCCCTGTTTTCTGGGGTTTCTGGCAAAGTGAGTCCACCAGAGTGCGTGATCGTCACCGTAAATTCGACGTACTGTTTTCATGACCTGCCCAGAGAGCGGGGCTCCCATGGGAGTGAGTATGCCCGCCTTAGTTCAACCACTCACCGTTGCTGGCGCCACCTATAGCCACCAACGGCCATATTGGTAGCATAGTTATAGTAATTTATGGCTAGGTGACGTGAGCAGCCCCCCCCCCCCCATCTAAAGGGCACAGTCGGTACATCCATCGATTCATGTATAGACGATGGAAGAATGGATATATGAATGGATGGACGATGGATGAATGGATGGATGGATATGGCTGTACCCTTCAGATCGGGCGGTGGCTAGTGCCACCAAGCCATAATACCTAATGAACCAAGAACTATATTTATTTTTTTTTTCTTAAAAAGTGAGTTTGAGGATTCGTACTTTGCAGTGAAGAGTTTAATTTTCACTCGTGCCTTGACTTTAGCCACCAATCAGATAACCTCCTTCTAGTTAAGTCTACCCGCTTAAAGTTTATTTTGCCCTCCCGGTCCCTAAACCCCAGTGCTTTGAAAAACTCTGCGCCATCATCCTGAACTATAGGATGAAGCCCTTTACAGAACATTATCAAGTGTTCGGCAGTTTGTTCTTCCTCTCCACACGCACTGCATACTGTGTCTACCCCTTTGTATTTCGCCCGATATGTCTTGGTTCGCGGTACTCCCGTCCTGGCCTCAAACAGTAGAGAACTACCCCGAGTATTATCATAGATCCTTTCCTTGGCAATTTCCTGCTTAAAAGTTCGATAGATCTCTAGTGCGGACTTCTTAACCATGCCCATTCCCCACATGTCAGTCTCCGTTTCCTTCACTTTCTTCTTAACCGATAGTTCTTTTTGGTTTGGCCACCTGCTGTTTTCTAAGTATTTACCAGTCAACTTCCTGGTTCGCTTCCTCCATTTTGTATCGACATTCTTCATGTACAAGTAGCTGAAAACCTTCCTAGCCCAACGCTCTTTCCCCATTTCTCTCAATCGCTTCTCAAATTTTATCTTGCTGCTAGCTTCCCTGCCCTCAAATGATGTCCATCCCATATCACCTTGTACTCCCTGATTCGGTGTATACCCTTGAGCTCCTAAAGCAAGCCTACCTATTCCACGTTGCTTAATTTCTAATCTTGCTTGAACTTCTGATCTCATGCACAAGACCGCATTGCCGAACGTCAGCTCAGGAACCATGACCCCTTTCCATATTCCTCTCACAACATCATACCTATTGTAATTCCACAGTGCCCTATTTTTCATCAGTGCTGCATTCCTGTTACCTTTAGTCGTCACGTATATTTCGTGTTCCCTCAGATACTCGGTCCCATTGCTTATCCACACGCCCAGATATTTGTATTTATCTGTTATCTCTAGCGTGACCTCCTGTATTCTAAGCTCACTACCTTCGTTGTCATTGAAAAGCATGACTGCTGATTTTTCCTTACTGAATGTAAAATCTAACCTATCTCTCTCATTACCGCAGATGTCCATCAATCTCTGCAAATCTTCCTTGTTGTTGGCCATTAGCACTATATCATCTGCGTACATTAATGATGGTAGTGTCTGATCAATAAGTTTTCCTTGTTTGACTAAAGAGAGGTTGAAGCCCAGTCCACTTCCCTCTAATTTTGCCTCTAATCCTTGTAGGTACATCATGAATAATAAGGGTGACAGGGGGCACCCCTGCCTAAGCACCCGTTTTACCTCTGCAGGCTTGGATACCTGTTTTTCCCACTTTATAACTACCTTGTTACCTTTATAGATACCCTTTAAAAGATTAGTGACTACATGTTCCACGCCTAGTGTGTCCCGTATCCCCCACAATTCCTCTTGAACCACGCTATCGTACGCTCCCTTGATATCCAAAAATGCTAGCCACAGGGGCCTGTGTTCCTTTTCTGCTGTTTCGATGCACTGCGTCAGTGAGAACAAACAGATTGTCTTCCAACCTCCTGTGTTTCCGAAACCCATTCTGCAGTTCCCCCAGCACCCCCTCATCCTCTATCCACGCCTGCAGTCTTTCCTTTATAATCTGCATCGCCAGCCTGTAGACAACTGATGTCACTGTTATAGGACGGTAGTTGTTTATGTCAGCTTTGCCCCCCTTTCATTTATAGATCATGCTCATCCTGCTAAGTTTCCATCCATCGGGAACTTCACCATCGATTATTATTGTGCTCACTGCCTCTCTCAAAGCCTGCTTAGACTTTGGACCTAATGTCTTTATCAGCCTAATTGGAATGCTATCGGGGCCTGTTGATGTACTACTAGGAACCCTTTTCTCAGCCCTTTCCCACTCTTGTTGTGATAATGGAGCCATTGCGCCACTTGACTCGTCTTTGTCTATTGTGGTGCATAAAGTACTTCTTTGTTGAAATTTTTCTGTCACCCTTGTTCTTATATATTCAATAGCTTCGTCCCCTTCTAGCCTAGCACCTTGGGCTGTAGTTATAAAACTCTGCTCTAGGCTCGTCTCATTTCTTAGGGAGTTTAGATGGTTCCAAAATTTCGCAGCTGCCTTTCTATCTTTTTTATGTATTTCTGCCAGCCACTGAGCTCCCTTCCTTCTAATCTTTTCATTGATCAGAAGGGATGCATTCCTTCTACAGCTTAGAAAGGTTGCCCATTTTCTATCAACATCCTCTGTCGGTTCACCCCGCTGCTTAGCATGTCTGTGTTCCCTAGAGGCTTCCTGACGTTTTGCTATGGCTCTCTTAACTTCCTCATCCCACCAACTTTTGAGTTTGTGTCTTCTTTTCCGGGGTGACTTGTTACGCGTCTTGGCAAGCTCTAGCTCAAAGAGTCTAATTAGATTCGTGTATGTCCACACTGTCTTATTATCCTCCGTGATTACTTTCTCAATTTGTTTAGTGGCTATTTCAATTTGCCTTTCTGGATAAAAATTTTTCTGTAGTTGCTCATCTTGTCTCTTTCCCACTTTCACTGCTCTTCCAAAACTTAGCTTGATACGTTTGTGATCACTACCCAGACTTCTCGAGCCACCTTCATCTATGTGCATTCCCCTGAGCTTATCATAGATCCTATGTGACATCAGTGCATAATCTATCGTCGACTGCAGCCTTCCTACCTCCCATGTTATTTGCCCTTCACAATTCTCGGTACTGTTGCAAATGATCAAATCCAGCCTTTCACACATATCCATGATCATTTTGCCTGTCGGGTCGGTATACCCATCTATATCTTCTATGTGCGCATTCATGTCTCCTAGTATAATTATCTCGCACTCTCTTCCTAACTCCTGAATGTCCTTTGATATACACTCTACCATTGCCTAGTTTTCCTATCGGGCCTTTGCTCCCGTCCACAAGTACACGAAACCAAGGAGTGTCACTTGACTTGCCACTTTCCCTTTTAGCCATAAATGTTCCTTGCACTCCTGCTTGACCCTTTGCCAGTCTGTACTTTTATGAATAAATGCCCCAATACCACCCCCCTTTCTGCTGCCTTCTGTTCTATTACAATATTCCCACGCGTAGTCCGGATTGTTCGGAGGTTGTTCCATGTCCCTGAGATGTGTTTCTACAAAACCGTATACCATCGGCCTCTCTTCCCTTAGCTGTTCTTTTATCTCTTCCCACTTCAGCCTGTTCCTACCACCCTGCATGTTAATATACCCTATGTCTGAATTGGCTCGGCGCTCGTGGCTACGTCTATTTATGCCGCGGACTCTACCTATCTTAGATATTGGTGCCACTTTGTAATCGCATCTGTCCGTACCACCTGTCGAAGAGTCTCCCTGGTTGTTTTCCTCGTTACAAGCTATCCTGCACCCGAAGGGCTCGCTTGCCCCCCAAAAAAGCTACTGCGCGTCCTGCAAGTCGCCAACCCACCTCATGACCTAGCCGCCCATCGAAGTGAATTCTGTCTCGTTGAACCCCCCCCCCCCCCCACCTATGCATCTGTCTGTTTATTTCCACCACCTCAAAGCCTTTCTCTCGACTCATCTGCCATATCTCTTGGTTTGCGTTGACCACCGCTCTTTCCAGGTTGCTATCACGCACCGGTACCTCCAGTATCGTGCATATCACTACCTGTACCTTAGGAGAAGTGGCGCGCATGTCATCGACGCCTTTCGCCAGTGTGGCTGCTAGTCCTGCTGCATCTTCATTTAGGACATCGTTTAAACCACCCGAAATTATCACGAGGTTTCGTCTATCAGCTGTCGTTTTGAACTTTGCGCTCGCTTGCCTCATGACTGCTTCCAGCTTGCGTCCTAGGAACGCCCCTACTGCAACCCTCTTGTCACCTCTTACCCTCTCTTTGATGGCTTCTGTGCATCGATTTAAATTCGAGTCCCCGGCGATTATCACATGCTGTGACTTTTCAGCTGGAGCGTTCTGCACCGGGGGGCTACTTGCACCTGTGACGCCGGCTGCTTTGTTCCCTCCCTGCCCCACCACTACCTCGCTGAAGCTGGGCCTTGCGACAGTTGAACCGGCTAAACCTGTTTTTTCCAAACTTGCTTGCTTTTCCTTCTCCACCGTTCTGGTTGCCGGTTCCCTACTGTTCTCTCGGTAGGTCGCTTCTTTGTTCAGCTTCGCTAGCGCTTCCTCGGCGGACTTCAGTCTTTCTCCCATTGCCCTCGTTTTCTCTTGCTCTGTCGCCAACGCAGTCTCGAACTCGGCGATTCTCATCAGCAGTTCACTCTGGGCAACCATCATTTTCTCCATTTTTTCCTCGACCTCACATTGCCTATACTTCGCGTCAGCCTCTTCTCCATCCGCTTCTACGCTTGGGTCCGCTTTCAAACCCACTCCACATCCTGAACACTTTACAGTCTTTTTAACCATGCCTTTCTGACACCAATCGTCCCTATACTCGATAAAACTAAACTCGAGCCCTGCACTACGAAAAAAAAAGAAAGTCTAAGCTCTACTACAAAAATTTGCGTGTTCAATGTACGCGCACCTCCCCCACAGGGTGACAAAAAAAACAACAAAAAAATTCACACACACACACACACCCGCACTAACTAATAAATACCTGGTGACTGGCCCCCGAAAAAGCCGTACCATAAAATAAGTGCTACGAAAATTTCAACCGCTGCCTTGTAATTATAAAGACAAGCTCAAAACATGCAAAAACACTTATTTGCGCAGTCGATCCAGAGCGCTCAAAAAACACGTCCATCCACCTTGACAGCCCGAACTGAACATCGATGGCGGCCCTACCTAGCGCCACCAACGGTGAGCGGTGGAACGAAAGCGGGGACGCTCGCGCCCATAGGAGCCCCGCCATCTGTGCAGGTCAGGATTACAGTAGGTCGTGTTTATGGCAACGATTATGCACTTTGGTTTACTCACTTTTCCAGAAACACCAAAAAATGGGGCACATAAAGGTCTGTTTAATTTAAGGTACTATACTCGTTATCGCATAGATTGGCTACGCCGACACCGTTGACGTACACTTTGTGTCCTATCTGTGTAATGTTCACGTTCGCGAATGACCCAACCGGCCCGGCTTGGAGGTCGCTTAGGCAGGGGTATATATAGCGAATAGCGAGTATAACCTTTTCACTCTTTCGTCCTCTGATGTCTAGCGTAACGCGCTTTTGCCATTTTTTTAGCATAAAGTGTAAAGTGATAGAAAGTATACAACTACGGTCGGCTATGTTTAGGCGTCAGAAAGCGACATTGAAGTGGTGCCAGTTCAACCCAGTGTACAGCAATCTTACGCAAAGTATATACAGGGCGTATCTCAATAGCCTAGCCGTAATTATAGTATACAATTATGAGCACTGTACCTTTAATCAACGAACCTTTACATGGCCCTTATATTGATGAATTTTTCTGTGTATATTTTTGCTGTGCGGACATGGACGCGCGAAATTCAAACTGCACGACGCTATATTGTTCATTTTTCGTCTAAAGGCGTCAAAAATGAGCAAAAGACTTTTCCCATGGTCTGTATTGAGGAGAAGCCAACCACTTGCAGTGTAATGCATTATGGGTGCGGTGGGGCGAAATTTAAAGATACTTTACACTTATCCTGTAGGTACTCCACCAAGAAGCCGAACCAAGTGTGCGGTTAACTTCATCATGAATGGTGTGCCCTAAGACAAATGTTTGGGGGGGGGGGGGCGGAGTTCTGATAAGAGCATACTTTTTTGACGTGTTTTCCATGGCTATTGTGCAAAAGCTAACCAAACCCTTTGTGGCGCTACCTATAACATGTTCGTCTGCTAATCTAGGGAAGTTTGAACGGCAACAGTATAAGAACGGCTGCATTCTGTGATGAACGGCCGGCCTATATGTGACTATTTCTTCACTTAGATGACTAGTCAAGTAAGCTGTTCAGTGCGGTTAAAAATTTATAGCGCACTTGTTGACATACGTGGGAACCCGTAGATTTACTTAGTATAGAGCGGCCTATGTGACGTCGCGTCCATTCAATTGCAAACTATTTCTGAATGACTTTTATATAAATATATCCGAATGATTTTTTTGTTTGTGCATAATAATAACGCAATATCAGAGCTCTGTTGGCCGAAATATGACCACGAACGCCGAGGGAGATGTCGGCGAACAAGTGTTGACAAGCCCCACACCACTCGTAGGATACGACCCCAGCGGCAGAAGGTAAGAACTAGACGTGGGATCTGGAGAATGGCTGTCTGCGCAGGTCAAGAGTGCAGTAGGTCATGGCCATAAACACCTCGCTTTTGTGCTGGCGATTCCCCCGGTTGGTTGTCTTCTCCGCAATGGACGTGGAAAACAAGTCGAAACAGTTGACGCTCTTATCAGCCCCGATAAGCTTAAACGTTTGTCTTAGGTGCACTATGTGTTCATGGAGTAAACCCCGTACTTGGTTCGGCTTCTTGTTGCAATACATATTAGATAAGTGTAAGGTATTTTAAAATTTCGCGCCCCCGCACCCATAATGCGTTACGCTGCAAGCGGTTGGCTTCTCCTCAATACAGACCGTGGGGAAGTTTTTTTGTTTTTTTTTGCCCATTTCTGAGACCTTTGAACGAAAAAAAAAAGAGTTTAAATTTCGCGCTTCCATTAAATTTCGCGCTTCCATGTCCGCTCCGGAAATATTTACGCAGAAAAACTAATCAAGATAAGGGTCATGTGGAGGTTTGTTTGAATAAAGGTACAGTGCTAATAATTGTAGAGTGTAATTTCGGCTAGGCTGTTAACATACACCTTGTATATTCTTTCCGTAAGTTTGCTGTACACTGGCTTGAAACCGGCACCACTTGGAGGTCGCTTTGTGGGGGCTATGTATTGCCGATCGCCAGTATATATACTTTATCATTTTTCACTTTATGCTAAAAGTTCGCAAATATGCGTTAGGCTTAGCGTCAGAGGACAAAAGAGTAACAAGATTTCACTTGCTATCGGCTATACATACCCCTGCCTAAGCGACCTCCAAGCGAAGCCAGTATTGTCATTCGCAGACACACATTCTACACAGAAAGGACACAAAGTGACTTTCTACGACATTGACGTATAGCGAATTTATGCGATAAGGAGCGTAGTACCTTGAATCAAACAGACCTCTATGTGCCTGAATGGGAGCAGAAACAGGAAAGCTGTAAGAACACCAAGATTTCACAATTATATGTCTCCAGATACACTTCCAGGGTACGGGCAGTAATGAAAGTTCATGGTTGGTTGGGATGCAATTTTTGACAATGCCAAATTAGGGCTTGGCCTAGAAATGGACGATTGAACGGAATTTCTTGTATTCTGCAATTGGTCGACTACTGTATGCAATATTCAGAGGTTGTTGCTTTCAAATGCACTGAAAGAGGCGCATTTTTTAGTCACATAATTGCTACACTATAATTGCTACACTATAGTTAGAGACCATGTCCCCATGATTTCCTTCAGCTAATTTATTTATTTGGCAGCGCCTAACCAACAGGTGAGCTTCTGGTTTTTTCTTTTGTTCATAGCTCTGTGTCATCGTTTTGTTCTCGCGCTATAACTATCGTCGTGCCATACCAACTAGCCCAAGCTACCACACTTCTACGTAACAGGAAGGTTGCCGGTTCATTTCTCAATAATGAAATTGGTGATTTTTCATACACTGATTCATTTATTTTGTCCACTGATTGTCTTATCCAACAATTGAAAACATATAATGTTTCTAATGCTTTATTTTGATTAAATGTCTGTCAGACTCATTTGGCAAAATCACATAGCAACATGTTTGGGGGGAAACACTACAAGACGAAGTGAAATGTCTGATCTGGCAGGGAACGGTGACTTTTCAGTCTTTGATAGCTCTTGGGACTTACACAATCTCGTATTAGCAAAAAGGCGTAACGCGGCTACATGGTGGAATTTTTGTCCCGTAAGCATACGGCGGTCTCCAGGGGAGCTATCTTCTATAGGTCCAGCTATTGTGCATGTCCACTTCGGCGCTGCGCATTCAGTTACTCGAAAAAGTAGCAATCCATGACATCCTGGTTTGCATCACCACGCAATGCATCACCACGCAATGCATTGAACCCACCAGCGCATTTCCAGCGTAAAAAGAATTGAAAGAACGAAAGGTACGGTAACAGGACTCTTAACTTGACAAGCTTGAACAATTGTGAATGAAAGTTTCGAGCTGTTTAGAGAACGATGCAGGGATTGCATACCGACTATAAAGACGCCGCAGGAGGGTGACCATGTTAAACCTAATTCAAAAGTCACAATTTTGCGTGGTCACGTGGCGAGCTGCGTTTGCTTTGCCATCAGAACTGTGCTCTGATGGCAAAGCAAGATCGGTGCTCTTTGAAATCGAACATGCGGGTCGGCTCTCTAAAAGCAAGGCATTAAAATAAAGAACCATTGCGCACTTACGCAAACAAAGTTTCCAGTCGTGATAAGTGGTTGATTAAGCTACAAATTCAATAATATGCCGTAACCCCATGCTGTAATGTGAACGAAGATGTACTTATGAGTGAACGACGTTGTACTATAGGTTTGAAAGAAGTTGTATTCCATTCATTGATGTAATCCGATTGCTGTAACGCTTTTCCGCACTGTCGGGTATAGGATGAATAGACAATAAAAAGCTAATTATTGCAATGAAACAAAAAGGCACAAAATTTTTGTGTCAGTGCTCCTTTAATTTGCCATGCAAACTTAAAAGTGTGGCCCTGTTAGGAGACTATGACGAGTGGCAATGTACTAGCATTCTCCATCCTTGACAGCCCATCATGGGGTCACCTGCCAAATCGGTGCCACTGACGACGCTCGCAGCAGTGCATGATGGCCGTTTCATCGGTCCTTTATGAATCGCTGGCGGTGCGCCTCTGCGAGGTTCCTTGTTCAGTCCATGGTCCAGGTGTTCTCTGCTAAACTGCATCAAAATGCCTCGTAGTCTACAAATTGAAATTAAAATTTAAGACTCTATTTTCTAAAATTAGACAAGATTAGATGCATGTTGGACGTGGAGTTCCTAATGTGCACCCAATTTTACAACCACACGGGTGTCTGCATTTCGCTCTCAGCTAAATGCAGTCACTATTGCCTAGGTCCTAATTCTGATGGGCACAATGCCGCAGCCGGCAAGCCACTGGGCGGAAGTGTCGACCATGAGAAGCCCACATGTGTCAGCACAACCACATGTGAACAGAGTCTAAAATTGTACGGTTTTAAAACCTGTTCTGAATTGTCTGAAAGGGCCTATGTCACTGTCACCAAACAATTCGCGGTTTTCAGATGTAAAAGGCCTATTGTGCCTGCACATATATCAAAATTGGATTGTGAAATTGTATTTTAGTGCTAAATAAGCCCTGACGTTGCCGGCAATAAAGCTTTAAGACAGCCAGACCACCAGAAACCACTATTTTGTCATGACAGGTGTGACGCCATGTGCTGAACAGAGCAAATTAGTATTTTAGGAAAGGTTCACCAGCTCAGAATTGTTTAGTTTTAATGCCAAGCCCAGAGAAGCTGAGATCCCTGGATAGCATGAGCTGCTGGCTACGGAACAAAACCATTCACCGGCATTGATCAGAATGCAAAGACTTTCAAAGGAAGCACCTTGTTATGCCACAGCTCATCAGGGTTTGCAGTTTTCAAGTAGGGGCTCGTCACTGCGTGTAATGCAGGTTCTTTTAATGATTTGTGACGGCTCTTTTGGGTTGAGTCACTGAGAGCTTTCGGAAAGACAAACAGTGTGTTTAACAAATAACACAAAACATTTAGTTAATAATTTTACCTTTTGAACGACTCATTCGGCACTCACGTTTGAGTGTACCGCCTAGGATCACAAAATACGTAACAAAGCCGCAACGCTAGCCACAGCCCAATGTGTTCTTGTGTGCCTGTTTTTTTTTTACTTGATGTTGCTGCGCAAGTATTTTTGATCACGTGTTTATTCTATCCGCTCCACAAAGCTAAAATACAGAACATTTGCGAATCACGTTTGTCTCAGAGGCTATACTTTTACGCCTAACTTCATCAGCCATGTTTACTGGCTTAACACATCAAACCATCCAAATGAAGGCGAAGTCCAATCCAGTCGAAGTCCATTTTTATCGCAGACCGCTCGCGAGCGTCGACCTGGGTCCCGTTATATTTGTGTTGGTAAA
This sequence comes from Rhipicephalus microplus, assembly GCF_043290135.1. Lineage (NCBI taxonomy): Eukaryota > Metazoa > Arthropoda > Arachnida > Ixodida > Ixodidae > Rhipicephalus > Rhipicephalus microplus. Next base: position 52,661,766 of record NC_134709.1, read on the forward strand.
TTAAGCGGGCTAACTAAACGGCTGCTGCCACGCCCTCACTCTTCCGCCTCTCTCGCTGGAACACGCCGGCGACCAGGGTTCACACATCGGTTCACAGCCGCGTGCTGCAGTACGTCTCGATTCAGTCGCGTGGATTGCCGACGCACTTTTCATCGCATCCCACCGGTTTCCCATCCTCGCCGTAACAACAAGGCGATGGCGTCGCGCGGTCAAACCGAAACGGGCAAGCTGAAGGAGCGTCTAGAAGAGCAACTCGATCGTCTCGTGGCACAGCTGGGCGATCTCGAGGAGTGCCGAGCCGAACTCGACGAGGACGAGTACGAGGACACGAAGCGCGAGACGTTGGAGCAGCTGCGCGAGTTCCAGCAGTCGCTGGCCAAGATCGTGTCGGGAGACATGACTCTGGTAGACCAACTCAGCAGCATGCAGCTCGCCATACAGGTAACCACGTTCGAAACGGATGAGAGATAGCGTTTGTGGGTCGCTCGGCCCACGCACGACCGTCACAGATGCCGGTCCTATGGTTTCGCATACTCTGAATCGAGTGCCGAATCGGTCGATTCGGCCGCCGCCTTTTGCGAAAAATATGTGGAGGTTGACGCGGCGATGACGCCGTGCGTGGTCGTAACTGCACGCTCGGTTCATATGTGCTGTGATATGAAATATGTTTTTCTTTCGAACCGTAAGCGATCTTTCTGGGTTAATGTAAACATCAGTCATATATTACACTAGAGGTTCGTCGTTCCTATCCAAAATATGACCTTTAGCTAAAAAGTGATATTAAAAGTATCTGAGAAAATTTTCCAGGACGCCAAAGTTTTGACTTAGAACCAGCGACGACAGCATCTGAAACACGCAAGCGATGTTGACGTCACGGAAATCGGCAAATGTGATTGGATGGAACGTATATGCAAGTTCTCTCTGGGTGGAACAGTATCGGTGGCTGTGGTTGGAGCTTGTACTTATTGTTAGGTTTTGACCAGGGCTATACTCAGGAATATTTTCTCGGGGGAGGGGTTAGGAGGGCTAACTTTGGCAACTGGTTGTTTCTGTGAAGGTGTGTAAATATTTTAGTATAACCCCAAAAATGTAAGCACGAAAAAATTTTCGGGAGGGGGAAAGAAGGTCAGAACTCCACAGCCCCCCCCCCCCCCCCCGACTGCTAGTTACGAGATGGTTTCAACACAGTACAGAACCTAGCAGCTACTGCAATGTAGCTAGTATAGGTGTAGGCCACAGAACCAGCAGCTTGATTACTCTTGTAAAGAACGATTCAGGCCACGCTGGGTAAACAGTATGTTCAATATTTCAAGGGACGCACTTGTACTTGGAAATCAGTGCATGTCAAAGAACTGCAGGCGATGCAAATTCATGCATAGCGTCACTCCACAGTGTGCCCAATAATTCTTAGGCACGAAATATGAGTGCAATTTAAGTGAGCAAATGAGTGAGGCTCACGTTCTGTTCACTAATACTTAATACTGTGTAGACAACTATACAACATCATCACCATCATGAATACAATGGCATGTGTGATGCACGGTAACTCACGTGTCATACCTAACTTTTGGGAAGAGCAAAACGAAAGATTAACCCGCACTGTCAACATGAACTCCGCTGTCAGTATATTGTATACGGCCACGTCAGTGTTGGACCGCAGCACAGGTGTAAATGGCAGGTCACAGATAATAATATAAAGCAAGCACACTGATACTGATATACAGCACACTGGGGTAGTATTTGCCCGACAACTGAATTAAAAACGGCTCGTCTATTTCTCTGGCTTCCCTCCAAAGGTCATCAGCTCATCAGGTGTGATAAAGGTTTCTGATAATCGATACTAGCAGCATTCACAAGAGAAATATGCCGAAGTTGAAGGCATAACACAGCTATTAGAACAAAATACACGTCTTGATGTTTGCTTCCGTAACAGCTGGATTGCCTTGTTTGCTTTTTAATGAGAAATAGCGGGCAATAATGCCAAAAAAAGTATAAAAGACGTTACTTGCAGTAATGATGATACAAATGTGAAAAAGTTCAAAGGATAAAAAAATAACTTACCGCCATTTTTTCACCCTCTTTACTTTTTAAGATTTATATCTACATATTTAGTCTCACTTCTATGTTAATACGTGTCATATTCATTTGATCAGGTCTGCATTTCGCTGTTCAATCATTGAATGTGGCATAACACTCCTCGAAGAATAATTCAGAGTGCAATGCAGAAGGCAGCAATTAGAAGAGGAGGACGGAAGTACCAAGTACAGTCCATTTTCCAAGTCGGTTTCACTGCGATTTGTTTTACTATGAATGTTGACCAACTAGCGCAGCTCACGATTCTTCTTGGCATTAGGCTCATTAGGCAAATTCCAGTGTTTTTGGCACATAGCTACGATAACTTCAGAAAAATCTCGCACTGTCATCCTCGTCCTGGGCTCCCAACGTGTAATGAGCAGCCCAAACTTTGCCTCATGCATAACCTCAATGATTCTGTTAATCGTTTTTTTTTTTCTTTTCTTGGTGGTACAGATTTGCTCTTCAGTTATAATCCTTATTGCATGTCTGTGCATCGCATAATAACGAAGACTGGGAAATCAATTGAGCGCTCATTTTCTTTGTTCTGTACGTCACGAAATGAACGGACAATGAGGCCAAGGAAAGTGTAGGGAAATTCGTGGTGTTTGACTGCAATCTCATAATTATGATGCGAATATAGAGGAACTATAGTGGATGAAAGGACAACTTGCTTTGGGTAATGTGTCTGGTGCTCTACCTCAGAAGCACCAATAAAGTAAACAGGATGACGACCACCACTGTAGCTCACTCGGTAGAGCATCGGATGAATTGTCCAAAGGTCGTATGTTCAGTCGTTCCGGTGGCAAGTTGTATTTTCGTCCTCTTTAATTTCTTTACATTTATGCCCTAGTTACCACATTACAGGTAGAGGCTACAAATAATGTTTTTGTATGTCGGTTTCATTGTGTATTCCTCATGTGCTGTACTGCGAGTGTTGCGTTCGTTAATTTAGCATCCGTCATTACAAACTGTACATTTTGCTGCAATAACTTTTCGCAGGCAGCCATCAGCGACGCATTCCGGACGCCCGAGGTGATTCGGATGTTCGCAAAGAAGCAGCCTGACCAACTTCGCGAGCGCCTTTCGCAGCTGCAGCGGGACGCCAAGATCGGCCGTCTCAGCGAGGACGAGTTGGCGCCGCAGAAGCTCGAAATCCTTGCCGCCCTCAAGAAGCTCAAGGCCAGCCTGCTTCCCGAAGAGGAGCACTACCTCGAGAAGCACGCTAGCAAGGCGCTGCTCGACTTCGACCAGGTCGGCGAGGACGCTGCAGATGCGAGCCGACTGCTTGATGTGGCCGGCTCCCAAGTCAAGGCCGCCGCACAGCGGTGACTTTCGTGTTCACCACATTTTGTCCTCATCAACTGACCTGTTCGCCCCCGCCTCATGCATATTTTTGCAAACGAACTTGTTGTTGGGTTAGTTTGTAGATGATTTCAAAATATTAATTTGAGTTCAAACACACAATACATTCACGCACACACACACACCCAGGCACTCAGTGCAGTGCGTGTTTGATGCCTAGGTGTGCCTGAACGCGAATTATCGTGTTTGCGTTCAAATTAATATTTTTTCAACCTCTGAGGCGCTGGTAATGACGGTGTGCCTATTGGCAAAAAAAAAGAAACACTGAGACTAAGCATTGGGGCTGTCTCGTATCACGTGGTGTAGCGTTTAGTATATATAAGGAAATTTTTAAATGCTCCGCATGTTCGTGTTTTGCAGGCCACTATACAGGGGCGACTTTCATGCTTGTCGTGGTGCGTCCCTTCTATAATGTTTTGTTCCCTACTGTTGCGTATTTTTGCAAGTTTCGAGGTGCAGGTAAGTATGACACACCCTTGGCAAAGCAAACTCCATGGCTAAGCATTGCAGCTGTCTCGCATCACGTGGCATTGAAGTTTGTCCTTCTAGACTGTGTGTTTAAGTGCACGTGCAGTGCACTTAAACACAAAAAAAAACACTGCCCTTAAAACACTGCTCTTGGTTTGTGTATTGGATTGTTGCATATTTTGCAACTTTCGAGGTGCTCGTAACGACAATGCATATCTCAACGAAGCTAGCATCAGGGCTAAGCATTGCGACTATTCCACATCATGTGCCATTGCAGTTTGTCCTTCTAGACTGCTTGTCTATTGGTCTGTTGCGTATTATTGCAACTTTCGATGTGCTGGTAATAAGTGTCTTGGCACAGCGAGTGCCAACGCTAGGAACTGCAGCTGTCTTGCAGTGTGTTTAGTATCTGCAGTGTGTTTAGTATCTATGAAAGTTTTCCAAATGCACCGTACATCGGAGACTGCCGTTCTTGTCATGTCTCAACCCTCTTAAATGTTTGCTTCCAATGCATGGTCCAGTCCGGTGCATTGATTGCAGCTTTTGAGCAGCTTGTAAAGATGGAGTATCAAGACTAAACAGTGCAATATACCTGTCTCATTCAAATATGGTGTTGTGTATAACATAGCGGAATGCCCTAATGTGGTTGCGCGGGTGTGTAATACGTTCCACATCTTTTGCCTCTTCGGTTTTGTCAGGATGTGAGGTGATGATTTCACTTATTTCCATTTACCACGGAGTTTCTTAATATTACTGGAGGGAGATCTGGCATCAGTCACCAAACGTGCAAATGAAGAGTCCTATGGAGGTTCGTCCTATTGTCGAAGTTTTGCTTTGTTTTGGCCTAGATGCATACAATACATAAAACGCATACAATGGACACTTGCATTTTATTGACTGCAATTGGTATGAAGTCGTATGACAAACTTTCAAAGAGTCTGTGTTCTGTTCACTGTTCCCACATTGTATAAACCATTACGCTTGTGCCACCTGTAGACAATTAGCACTCCACTTCTGGTTGGCTTTGAGTCTTTCAGGGTTGTTAAGGCCAGTGTTACGTCCGTCCCATCCCGTTCAAGCTTCACCATTGCGTAAACAAAAGTTTATCATGTCACATGTCCATGCAAAAAGATGCAACTGTTGAATCAGCCATGCTTGATCATAGTCACTAGGGTACAGTCATGTCCGACCAAGCTTCACAGAAATGTATGAATCGCTTTTTTTTTCTTACAGTGCTATGCATAGCACATCACCAAAGATATACACAGTAAGTTTTTTACTGGAGAGTAGCTTAGGCCAGAATGTTTTTGGCAAGAAAACTTCTTAGTAGAGATGCACCAATAATAAAAAATTTTCAAATTGTTATTCGAATAATGCTACAATTTCTTGCCTTTGTATCAGCTAATCAGCATATATTAACTGGAATATTTCTCAAATTGCTTTCGAATAACTGGAGAGTAGCTTAGGCCAGAATGTTTTTGGCAAGAAAACTTCTTAGTAGAGATGCGCCAATATTAAAAAATTTTCAAATTATTATTCGAATAATGCTATGATTTCTTGCCTTTGTATCAACTAATCAGTATATATTAACTGGAATATTTCTCAAATTGCTTTCAATTTACTTGGTTCACACAATAAAACAAAAGTTACGAAAGGTGCAAAAATATTTCATCCTGGAAATTTCAGTACAGAAACTACGACTACGAGAAGCTGTGTAACTGCTGAAAGAGCTCCGCTTGTTCATGAAGTACTGACATAAAATTTTCTAATCAACACGCCTGCCATCCTCTGCAAGATATGAATAGTAAATTTATTCAAGAGGGTACTTAAAATTGGCTTTAATGTGTATTCTATGCAAATGAGTGAAAACCGAGCACCTCACCACATCATTGTCAGCTTGGTTTTGACGTAAACGACGTATGTGACATGTTTGCGTTGTTTGCTATGCTCCCTGCACGTGCTGTCTACCATAGTCATCAGTTGCATGTGCATGTGTTATGTGCATCACTCTTTTGTGTGCTCATGTTTCCAGCTGTTTTTAGAAAAAAAAACAAAAAAACTAGACACTCAGTCCTACATCTCTCAGCACTCCCAAAAACCAGAACCGCAAGTAGACACTACAATAACTTTCCCAAATAATTGATCGCTGTGCACTAGAGCAAACGGTGTTTCGAGTGATAAGTGGTTCGTTAGCTACTCACTGCAACAGAAGTAACAAGATACGAAATCTTCGTGTAGGTGCTCTTTTAAACCATGCCTGTTTCCTACTCCAATCTACACCAATCTTCTGAATTCCTTATTTCATTAAGCTTTTAATAAAGGTATTGTGAATGTTACAACACAAGATTTGTAGCATATGAACATGTGAAGATGATTTTGTGTTAATGATGGGTCTATTTTTTTATATGAAGAGCAATTCAAAAGGTGATTTTTTTTTCTTTGTCCTGGCAGTACTCAAGAAGTGTTATACAAGTATAGTACAATCCTTGGTTTTATTGCAATCAACCTAATTTCGGATTGCATTTTTTACCACTACTGGCTCATTTCTGCAGAGAGCAAAGACGTTTGAAAAATTTAGTCCGTATCAATGACATCCGAGGTTTTTCATTCAAAAAACACGATATGATTATGAGAGACATCGTTATGGAGAGCTCCGGAAATTTCGACCATCTGGTGCGCTGGCTCGCACAGTACACAGGCCTCAACCATTCGGGCTCCATCGAGATGGGACCACCGCAACCAGGGATGAACCCGCAACCTGCGGGTCAGCAACTGAGCACCACAACCACTGTGCCGTGGACCGCAGTCCATATCAAGTTCAATTACAATCGTATATGGGCTGTACAGCATCAGTTTCGGAAATGAGTACGTTTGTGCATCTCTACTAATTAGTCGTTTGCTGCGAGTTTCAAAAGGTTCGGTAGCACTGTGCAAGGACTATGGACTTCGTTTTGTTCGAGTTGCAGGCCTTGTGAACACCCATTATTCTGTCAGGCTTCAACATACTTGTGTCATAAGTTGCAAATAAACGTCTTGTTCCAAGGAGGCATGTACACTTCTCCAAGACTGCCGCTGCAACCTCTTTTGGAGTGGGAATCCTCATCACAGATCTAGAAGAGTGCACTTACAACACATGGGAGGGGTGGGAGGCGTGCATCAAGATCATTTTCCAGGACAAACATCTCGTACTTCACGCATGCACCGTGACCTCCTACAATTCCTAACATGCTGACGGTAGTGGTGCACTGAACTAGTTGCCAACATTAACTTTTGCATCGTTTCCAGAAAGTGGCTGTTTCCTGAAATTAACTTCAATGTTTGTTAGAAGCACACTTTTTTTTTTCTTTTTTTGGAATTTGTTCTTGCACAGAACACGCTGAACATCTGCACTATCTGTGAAGTAGGCTTTTTACAAGGTGGAAACATTGCTGTGGTTTGGCCTAGATATTTTTCAGCTCTGGACCTAATCTTACTAAATGAAGTCACAAACAAAATGTGAGAAAGAAACTTCGTTTTGCAAATGATAACTTTATAGAGTGCCATTTGGCACCCCTAGTTATGCGGTTGCCATAGACTAAAAGGTTAGGCCTCAGTTTAAGCTTGCAAGCACATATCATGTCAATATTATGCTTCCTTACAGTAACATCAATGAAGCGACATGTTCTAGATAACCCTAATCTGTTGTCTCATTCCTCTGTGACTGCACATATGAATGAAACGCATAACTGGTATTTAATACAGTACAGATAACGGAATTTCCATTATGAAGCTGCCCAGAAGCTCAAGTACACACCAAAAGTTCACAATAGAAGTGTGAGACATTTTTCAGGCTATTTTTTCTTGCGTGGTGGAAGAACAAGCAGCCTTAGAGCTGAAAGAAGTCATAGCAAGTACCAGCTTAAAATAAGTAACGTAGCTCAAGAGAGGGCTTGCCACCTAAACACGTGTTTTAGCCGCCAAAGGACTCGATATGTGAAAGACCGGAGAAGCAAAGCTGCAGTTTGACAGATTGAAAACAGCCTCCCCCATTGACAATCTCGACATTTCTAAAGAAGCGGGCAACTATGTAGCCACTCGTGTAGGCCATGCAAGGCACCAAACAGTTATCACCACTAAGTGATTTTCGAAAACGTGTCTATGCTTCTGAAAAACTCCACGTCACTTGATTTTTATAATTCTTTCTCCAGCGGAAATACCCAGATGGCGTTACTCCTAATTCTAATTTGATTTTCTAATGCAATCTCTGTACTCCATATGTATGACAAATCACCTTTACAGCAGAACATTTTCCTTTTGTGTCTTTACGAAAACTTTACCTTGAACTATGGCGTATGCTAATTAAATTCAATTTTGGCATTTCATGCCCCAGAACCGCACTGTTGTGAGACCATACTACGAACTCCAGATTACAGTCTAACCAAGTTACAGAAATACGGCCCACAAATACAGCACGGCAGTACAGCAGCTCTGAATCTTTTCTACTCGTGCCATTGAAGCCACCTGCTTAGTGACAGTGCCTCCCTCTCCAATGACCCAACTTTCACGCGTCTGCTACATCTGTGCAAGGTAAGGAGTGTTTATACAAAAATTAATGAACTGTGTGTAGTCCACGACCTTTTAAACTTGGAGATGTAAAGCGTATGTAATGCAGACGAAACATATGGTCTGCACCACGTCGGCACCTCACAATTCACTTTCCCACGTAAATGTGCTTGCACAACTAAACGTTTGTTGCGCACCGTCGAAGACTGCTTTACAGAGAGATGCAAAGGAACATAATGTACTTCATTTTTTCTATGTGCACCCAGTGCACTGCACACATGTTGCTGCATTACGCTCCCATCAGAGTACAGCCACGGCAACCAACACTATTCCTGCGACCTCAACTGCACCGCTCCAGCAGCCAATACACCACGGCATGCTTCACCATTGCACTATCCCAAGTCAACCCAAGATTCCAGGCTCACAGGAAAAGGTGCAACGAATTTGGCCTTCCCTTGAACAGCGAAAGCTGTTATGAGATCGCAACAAGGATCGTGTGCGCCGTAGTTGTCTGCCGCCGGCGATGCCTGTAACGACTATTGTCGGAAATATGAAAAAAAAAAACTAAATAAAAATCTCCAAGGACGCAATGGGATTCGAACTATGGTCTCCTGCGTGCCAGCCCAGTAATCTATCACTGTGTCATGGAAGTTCTTGAGACGCCTGTGCAAACTGGCCTTGGGGCAGGCTCGATGTCAGAAAAGGAGTCTCGTTAATATGAGCAATAACTGGTTATAGAACAGCAAAGGAACAACCAAGTGTCAGGTACTGCAAATTACACAACGAGTGGGTTGTCAAATGCTCCAACTCATTACAAGAGCTTGATCTTGTTCACCTATTAACTACGGTGCATACCCACTGTGGGAAATGGTGCCGGATTACAAAGGCTTCATGCGTAATTCTTCATTATAAGCCAAAGCATGAAAAAAAAAATTGCACAAAATCCCTTGCTAGCCCTTTCAGCCCTGGATTTTTTATTTTGGTCAGATACACTTTTAGTGCGCGTTTTTCTCATAGTTAGGATCTCAGAAGACCACAAACAAAAAATTGAGCCACTGGTACAAGCATTTTTGGATTAATTAACGTGGCACAAATTAGATAATTCGTGTCCTGTGATTGGAAAATGAAAAAAGTGGCTTATTTTTTTCTGCCAATCAATGATGCACGCAAAATGGAAACCAACGTCTTACTTTTCAGCCTAATTCTCACTAAAACAGCTTCGGTACGTCGTCCCGAAAATGGCGCTTACCCGCCTTGACTTGCGCGCCTCGGCTTCACGGAAGACTTCGGTCACGTTTCTTTTTCTTTGTGGCTGCTACCACCACAAACGTACCGCAATATTGGTGTCAATTGCAGTGGGGATCATTGAAAAACTATGCCCCCAAGAATGAGCAGTACTGGTAACGTTTCCGAGATACTAGGGGAAAATTTGTGCGGTGGTGTCAATTGACACCGCCAGGGCCGTAAGGGCTAGTCTGAAGCGAGTACCACGCCCCTCCAAAGAATGACAAAGGATGGCATAGTGAATGCCTGCCTACTACACAATGAATGATGGCGTACTGCAAACGTGCTTGCAGCATCTACCCAAAGAGTGTTAAAAAAAGGCTCTTGAAAGGCTGCTCTTCTAGTTTTCACTGTGACAATGCTGCGCGTTCAGCGCAGGCCTGGTGGTTTCTTACAGCAAAAGCTGGTATGAGACAAAAACAGCCAATTTCGATTGCTGTTGTATTACGGATGCCACTGCTGCTGCCGGTGTCTGCAACCATTATCGTCCAAAATTAGGGGGAAAGAAAATGTTCCGGACTGGAAGGGATTTGTAGCTGGGAAATCTGCGTGGCAGATAAGTATGCTACCGCAGAGCCACACCACTGCTTGAAAATTTCCCTCAGAAAGACCCTATCATGAGCAGGGTAAGTAATGACATTTACACGTAATATAGTGTTGTAGAAGAGTAAAATAATAGCCAAACATCGCAGAATGTCAACTCCAAAATGAATGAGTCGATTGTGCTTCAAACCCATTAAAAAGAACTCTGCCATACTTTGTTATCAGCCACACAATTAACAAACTGCAAAAATGCCTTACAGATGAGTAGCTGCTACCTTGCTACTCTGCAGCATGACGAATAACGGCATTGTGGCAGCTTCTCTATCTCAAAATAATTACGGTTTGTGACAAAGTGAATACCTTGCTAGTGTACGGACAGTAGTTGCTCCAAAAGAATTTTACAACAGGTTCTAGATAAGCTACCAGTATTTAGTCTTTTACTGTGACTGTGCTGCATGTTCTGCCCAGGCCTGGCGCTTTTTAGAGCAAAAGCAGTTACAAGATGGCAACAGTGATGCAGTTGACCACTACACCGGGGGTGTCCCTAACTGCCACTGCTCGAAATACGAAACGAAATTTAAAAAAAAAAAAATGTTCAGGAGACTACGAGACTTCAAACCTGGGCCTCTATGTAAACCACAATGTGTAATTCATGTCACCGCATTAACATATGCAATACAGCGTGGTAAAATAGTAAAATAACAATTAGCCGTCGCACAATGCGAATTGTGCAATGAGCGGGCCGACGAACGCTTCGAACCCATTACAAAGAGCTTGGCCATAATTTCTCGTGATTAGCCTCAGCATACGAAGTGCACGTAATATCTTACAGCTGTGTAGCAGGTACATTGCTGCTTTGCAGAATCGCAAATATTGGCACAGTGGGTGCTTTTCTACTTCGCAAACACTTTGACAATCTATGGTGTAGAGTGTGCCATGCAGGTGCACTTGTGTAAGTTGCCCCCACAGAGTTTACAAAACGCTCTTGAAAAGCCGCTCGTTCAGTTTACACTGTGACTGCGCTGCTTGTTCCATGCAGGCCTAGCATTTTTATTTTATTTTATTTTTTACACTTGTGTATGGTTGAACACTTTTTATTCCCATGGCAAGGCATTGACAAAACATGTTCAACTATAGCCACTGCATTTTTTTGGCTGGATTACAAATTTCAACAGGACAGGCTTGTCAAGTACACCACGTCAGATATTGGAACTGAATCACATCACTGGAATACTTTAAAAAAGACAGAAAGAAGATAACAATACCAGATACATTATTACATATCAATTTGCTGTAAAACGATATAGCCAAGTTTTATTTATTAACTGCTTTTAATCTATGATCTGAATTGCAGTTTCAATGCAAATTGTCACATTGTAGTTTTGAAAAACTAAGGTTATGAAATTTCCATTCTGCAGAAATCCAGCAGTTAACACCATTTTCAATTAAATATATGCTAATAAATCTGAAATACGCACTTATTATATTAAGCTAGAAAAAAAAAAGCTGCAAGTACTCTCTCTAAACAGGCTCTTCAAACAGATTTACAGAAACCACAAAAGCGACATAAAGCTAGCTGCATTAGTTATAGTACACGGTGGGACTTTTATTTGCGCCAAACTGAAACATGCCAAATGCTAGTTTCCTGAAAGGCCCACCTTTGATGTTGCACACTTCAAAAATAAAAAACCCGGGCTTCGGGATAAAAACAAAGCTCTACTAAATAGCATGAGAGTTGTTGCATAGCAAAGAGCTTAACACAGCCGCAAAATGCAAACAAATCCAACCACTTGTGCCTCGCTAACATCAATGCTTCAAGGCGCGCACTACTGTTTGCCTCTCAACAAGAATTTAAAAACATTTCCTAGGTAATGTGCCAAACACCTGTTGTCACAAGAAAGCACACTGGTTGCCTTTCGAACATGTTAAGTTTGCAAGACTCCTGTACATTGCTGTTCGAAGAAAATAAAAAGGGTGGGGGAAGGGACAACTTCAACGCCGCATGAAAGGGCCAACATTGGAGCTCACATTGCAGCGATAGTTCACGCATTGTATACACAAAGCTCGTGCACAATTTTGCGCAGCGTCTTTCCCTTTACACTGTGCAGAATAATAATGGGGTCAGTTTCAACTGTTGAAGCACGACGCACTGCACTTCCAAATGCACGTTAACGCACCTGCGTTCATCGCAGTCCGCAAAAGTGGCGACAACTCTCAGATGCGGAAAAAAACCCACAACGCTGTCAACATGAACTGCACCAGCTCTAGTCCCGAACCAAGTTATTGGACCAACTTCCACTTACAGAGAGCCTGCTACAAAACTAGCCAGCCGGGGGAAAGACATCCATACGCGAGCATACCCTTTACGCAAGGTATAACTACAGAAAAAAGCCCTTTAAAAACTACCCGTTGTTCCATACCAGAGCGTTTGATGCCTATTGCATAAATATTAAAACCAACACGTTAGATCATGTGAACATCAGTGAAGACTTGTTGGAACCTCATATGCATGGGAATTAGCAAGAACTGCAAAACCGAAACATAACTGTAAAATCCTTGCTGATCTTTTGTTCTCGCTACAATGAGCAGACGGCAGGGGTGAAGGTGCTGTAGAAGAACAAAACGAAAGAGATAACTTAACTAAAAAATGCAACAGAAATGATAGTGACTCTCAAGTTACTGTGACGCACACTGAAGCTGGCAGTAAAATACAAATGGGCCCTTCTGTACACCGTCGCACCATTGCATGGTTTATTAATTCCTAAGCAATCAATGCATCAATGCGCACTGCCACAAAAAAAGAATGCTCACAAGCACCCCCCCCCCCCCCCCCATCATGCGATACTGAGCCTCCTGGAAACTTGTGCAACAGGAACTTAAAAAGAAAGATGTCGCGTGTAATGTGGCAGAGTATCGGGAATGTTGGGGCCTGAAAGGCCTTCGAGGTTTCACTTGGATCTCGTGCATTCGGAACGACAGCGGGTGCTAAGTGGAAAATGCACCGAGACATCCATGGTCTGTTCTAAGCTGTAAACCACAGGAAAAATTTACAATGATGGCTCCAAAAAGCTGGCCTTGCAAGGTCGTACATGAGACTACTGAGGTATAACTTCTAAGAACACTGCTTCACATGTGAGCAAGCTTCAGTCAATCGAGACATATGTGCAGTGGACAAAAAAAAGAAAGACCTGCAAGATAAAAGGACAATTCACGCGCTGGGCTCAGTCAGCGCAACAAGAGTCATCTGCACATTATCACACTTTTTGTTGTCCTCGTAGCCAACCACACAAGGTGCAACCAAAGGCTTAGTCTGCTTCGTCTGTAGAATTCTCATCCCACGTCACCGTGAATGTCCGTTTGCTTCTCAACCACAAATTATGGCCCGACGAAGATGTACTAGGTTGGTCTTGGACAGCAGCTGCGACAGGTTGGGTGGGTAAAGAAGAGGTGCCGCTCGCTGCTTTAGCCGTCACCGCTGCTGAGCTTTGGGCTGCCGGTGCCCTTGCCCGTTTCCGTCGCATCATGGCCATCCTCCGCTGCAGACGCTGTGTCGCCCTGTCGACACCGGCGTTGTCAGAGTCTGTGTCACTCGCAGTCGACGTGCCAGAGTCACTTGACCAGAACTGGAGCAGACGCTTCTTCCGAGGCACAGGTCTGCATTTCCTGGTGGCGGGGGGCTGTGAGGGTGCCATCGCTGAAGGTGGCGCAACCGTGGGTGGCACTCCAGATCGGCCATCGCCTTCGTCCGACGAAGACAACTCGATGAAGATTGGCGTCCTCGGGCGAATTTGTACAGCAGGTACCGGCACAGCAGGCCCGACCGTGCTCACTATCATGCAGTCCGAGTCATCCGAATCCGTCTCTACCAAGGTGACTGTTGTATTGTGAAGGCCACTGGGGCCTGGAAGGCTCAAGTCCCGGCGCGCTGAAATCCTCAAAGGTGACAGACTGTTGACGAGAGGAGTGGTGTCCTCGGACGAAGAGTCGGGCGACTGCAAAAACTGCGCAGCGGGCGTGCCGCGCGCAACGACGTTTGCCCGCGTGTCGTACACGGCCACTCGATCGTAGGCGACCATGTCGAGTGGGGACGCAACAAATGCGGCCAGCTCGTGCAGAAAGTGTGCCGTTCGAGTGCCAAAGAAGGGCCGCACGTGCTCAGCAAACTCAAGGCAGCACACCTCATAGCGGGTGATGAGCGCGAGCACGAGTTCAGTAGTGAACGTGATCTGTGCCTCACCACTGCCTAGGAGAGCCACGAGTTCACGGTTGAGCCACGGGATGAGACGGTGCGTACACGCAGGGTTTTCGCGGAAGAATGCCGGTGAGAAGTGGCGTGCCGAGCGCCGGTTGTTTGGCGGGCACACCCACAGGTCCAGCTCGTACAGGCTACGGCGTTCGGTGCTCGATGTGGGCAGGGGACCTGCGTGGGTGATGGTGGCTGGAGCATTGCGGGATGTCGAACGACCCGACCTGAGTGGGAGAAAAAAAATGTATCTCAGAAGATGCTCCCGGCAAAGGTCGTGGCACTAAAGGCTCTGTTACACTCCGCTATTTGATTGCGCGCGTGTGCCAGCGTTTGTTTCATCGTGTCACGCTGGCGATGCCACGCCAGGCACAGATCTGCCTGACATATACTTGCAGCGCGCGTCGCGCTACGTTGCCTTGAGGCACTCGCGTTTGAGCGTGCCTAGCATCCCTCCGTCACGAATAGATGCAGATGCGGTGCTGTCTAGGTAACGTAGTCGGCGCGAAATGCAACATGCTTCATTTCGTGCCCGCTGCAGCCGGGCCGCACTGACAGACGCTGGTCGCGTCGGTCGCGCCTGTTGTCAGACTGTAGAATGCTCGGGTTTCGCTAGCGTAGCACCGTTGCACCCAGCACGCGCACGCGTCAACGTTACGTCGGAGCACATATATCAGGCCCTTAAAAATTAACATTTTTGCAGAGTTAGCTTTGACCAGCATTTTGGCTTGTGTTTCAGGCTGAAGTTCCTTTATTACCAAAATGAGTACAAAGGGTTGCATACCATATAAATGGTAAAAAGGTCTATTTAGGACGAGTTTTTTAGGCTTACCTAGGTGTCTCCTCTTGCCTTCCACCGCACAGAACTAGCGGCCTTCATTATAGGACCAAAAGAAGAACAGTTTATTTTTCTTGCTCGCCACAGGGGTCTAGTCATGGTGCTTAACAGCTGACCGATAGGGCGAGGAATCGAATCCCGGCCTCAGCGACCACATTTTCGACAAAGGCGAAAATGCTTAAGACCTGTGTAGTACTTAGGTAGATTTAGAGTCTCTGAGCGATTTTTCGGACCAGACGGGGAACGCGGAATAGCCCGAAAAATCGAAAAATCCGAAAAAATGGTCAAGCCGTAAAAATGAAGTTTACCGAGATTAGAAAAATCCCCCCAAAATTCCCAATAATGCCATGCTCTATGCTGTTCTTGGGGACAAGCAACGTTGGTTTTATTGGGGCTACGGTAACGTCGCTAGTAATCGCATTGGTGCTGCGGCCAATCGTTGCGAGCGGCAATGTTGGTGGCTCCATGTAACCACGCAAGACAAAACTCGATGCCAATCGCAAAAAAGATGCATGCAACTTCTTCGTGCCTGTTTGGTGAAATTTAACAACGCGGTCGGGGCTTCTTTTACATGTGCCGGCATCACACAGTATGTGGGCCTTCAGCATTTCGCCACTATCAGAATGCCGCAGCCGCGATCGAACCCACGTGTTTTAGGAGCACCGTGACCACGCAGTGTTTCTGAGTAATTGTGAACAGCAGGGAGCATGTGACATGCACAAGAGCACACCAATGACACGACCACGTGCGCAATGACAATGAGAAAAACAAATGCCCAGAAAATAAAATCAGCCTGCTGGCATATTAATGATGATGATAAGGCTCACTGAAAAAGAAAAGTTTTTCATGCTTCTGATCTCGGAGGCTAAACTAGTCACCGCAAGCTAAGCTCGACCAATACAACGAAAAAATCCAATATGGCAGCTTTTAAAATTGAACTTTGGTACATAAATTCATCAAAAAAAATCTGTCGCAAAAATGCATTACTGCAATGGGAACCTTGACAGTGCATTTGTGAAGTGCAAAATATCCAACAAGTCCGAATTTTCGGAGTCCCAAAATCTGTCGCCGATTGTATGTGCATGTTAAAGAACCTGAAATGCTAAAAATTTCTGGAACCACCCTTCCGTTGGGTTCGAAGTGCAAGCAGCATTGAAGAAGAAAAGAAAGTGAAGCACTTATGAACGGTACATCTTTATTTAACAGAATAACCACATAGTTTAGCCAGCCAGATCTTGTCACACGCGGTCCACGATGGAGGCCTAAGTGCACTATGGAGGCCTAATTGGAGCCGTGCTAGTTAGTCTTCATCCAACCCTAGTTGTCTTTTACAACTCAAAATACAACTATGACAGAAAATAAGCTCACATGCAAAGTGCTGCTTAGTTCTCTCTCTCTCTCAGCAAGGATGAGCTCATAGAGATGTACACACGCACATACACTCTAAAAAGTTTTCCGGAGTAACTGCGCAGTTACCGGGAAAAGAGCTCTTTGCTCCTCCAAACGACGAAATGTGCGCAAAAGATTGCACACGGCCCTGCAAGAAGGGGCGGTTTCCTCCTTGTAGAGGAAAGCACCCGTACTTTGGGGTAACTGCAGGTATGTTCGTGCCGTGTGCAAACGACTCATCGGTGTCTACACAAGCATGTTTCATTTCAGACGGTTCTGTGGCGTGGTGCGTTGTAGTGGTTAAAGTACGCGCATGCTGACTGAGTGGTCATAAGTTGATTGATTGATATGTGGGGTTTAACGTCCCAAAACCACCACATAATTATAAGAGACGCCGTCGTGGAAGATTGGAAATTTCAACCACCTGGGGTTCTATCACGTGCACCCAAATCTGAGCACACGGGCCTACAGCATTTTCGCCTCCATCGGAAACGCAACCATCGAAAAGCTGATATATATGTATCCCACCTGAAGAGTGGGGTAGGTTGTCCCCCCCCCCCCCCCCCACCCACCCCTACTCTCAAAAGAGTTGGTACGAAAGAGAGAGGAAACATCAATGCTGTCATCACAGCAGCTCACACACAGCCACACAATTTGCCTTGAAAATAGCGGCTCAGACGATGACGATTGCCAGATTTATATGCTGAGCTCCAAAAGCTGTCGCCGCGTCCAAACATGTCGGAGATGTCTGCTGAGCTGTCTGGAGCCATATGACAAAGCGGCGCAAGGATGTTTACCTGGCAGCTTCCAGCACTGGCTGCACCGTGGCACTACAGGGGCACTGCTCTGAGATCGCCGACATATTCGGTTGGTACACTGCCTCTCTTGCTCAGATTGTGAGCTGTCTTGGCGTCTGGTGACTCTGAGTCACAGGACCGATGCGGCCAACCGAATATGCCATTAAAAAAAGGAAAAATACACTCCTAGCCCACAAGCAGTGAACAGAATGTGCCCCGAACAATTTTTCGCCATAACACCGACCAAAATAAGAGCAATAAGAAAAAAAATGCTCTCAGTGAACAAAAAGTATCTAATTTCGCAACCCTTCCACCCATGCTTTTTCAGAATGACGCAAGCCTGAATCAGCCCCTGGGACAGCGTTCAAGTTGGAATCCTCACAAGTTGCTTTCTGCACTTCGATAAACAACGGCGCAGCACATGCATCCAAATTCACAGAAGGCACCTAACGCGCAAACTGACTTGGTCCGCATGCCGCTGCTGTGTGTGATCCCCGACAAGGCGTTCAGGACAGAGTCTAACAAATTTTGCAACCCCTATGTTGCTTTTTTTTACAAAAACGCAAGTCTGAATCAGCCCCCGTGAATACGTTCAAGTTGGAAGTTGCCCTTTGCGCTTCAATAATCGACACAGCACACGGACATCACAGAAGGCACTTAACCCTCTACTGCCGAGTGCCACAAACTCGCGGCACACCGAAAAGCTTTAGGCAAGCAAGTCAGAAAATATATGTCGCCTTTAATGCCAGCTGTCAAGCAGTCTCGAGCAACGTAGCTTTCAGCATGAAAAATCTAGCATGGTCTCGTCTAAGGTATTTTATGCTATCATCATCATCATCATCATCAGCCTGGCTACATTCACTGCGGGACAAAGGCCTCTCCCATGTTCCGCCAGTTAACGTGGTCCTGTGCTTGCTGCTGCCAATTTATACCCGCAAACTTCTTAATTTCATCTGCCCACCTAACCTTCTGTCTCCCCCTAACCCACTTTCCTTCTCTGGGAATCCAGTTAGTTACTCTTAATGACCAGTGGTTATCCTGTCTACGTGCTACATGCCCGGCCCATGTCCATTTCCTCTTCTTTATTTCAACTATGATATCCTTAACCCCCGTTTGTCCCCTAATCCACTCCGCTCTCTTCTTGTCTCTCAAGGTTACACCTACCATTTTTCTTTCCATTGCTTGCTGCGTCGTCCTCAATTTAAGCTGAACCCTCTTTGTGAGTCTCCAGGTTTCTGCTTCGTAGCTAAGTACCGGCAAGATACAGCTGTTATATACCTTCCTCTTAAGGGATAATGGCAGTCTACCTGTCATAATTTGAGAGTGCTTGCCGAATGTGCTCCACCCCATTCTTATTCTTCTAGTTACTTCAATCTCGTGGTTAGGCTCTGCGGTTTTTACCTGCCCTAAGTAGACATAGTCCTTTACAACTTCAAGTGCACTATTACCTATCTCGAAACGCTGTTCCTTTCCGAGGTTGTTGTACATTACTTTTGTTTTCTGCAGATTAATTTTAAGACCCACCTTTCTGCTCTCCTTGTGTAACTCCGTAATCATGAGTTGCAATTCGTCCCCTGAGTTACTCAGCAATGCAATGTCATCGGCGAAGCGCAGGTTACTAAGGTATTCTCCATTAACTCTTATCCCTAACTGTTCCCATTCTAGGCTTCTGAAAACCTCCTGTAAGCACGCGGTAATCAGCATTGGGGAGATTGTGTCCCCCTGCCTTACACCCTTCTTGATTGGTATTCTGTTTCTTTCTTTATGAAGCACTATGGTAGCAGTTGGTCCCCTGTAGATTTCTTCCAGAATGTTTATATATACTTCATCTACGCCCTGATTCCGCAGTGTCTGCATGACGGCTGATATTTCTATTGAATCAAATGCCTTCTCGTAATCTATGAAGGCTATGTATAGTGGTTGGTTATACTCTGAGCATTTCTCTATTACCTGATTGATAGTATGAATGTGGTCAATTGTTGAGTAGCCTGTTCGAAATCCTGCTAGTTCCTTTGGTTGATTGAATTCTAATGTTTTCTTTACTCTGTTAGCAATTACCTTTGTAAATAGCTTGTACACTACAGAGAGCAAGCTGATCGGCCTGTAATTCAAGTCCTTGTCATCTCCTTGCTTATGTATTAAGATTATGTTAGCGTTCTTCCAAGACTCTGGTACCCTTCCCGTCAGGAGACACCTCGTAAACAGGGTGGCTAGTTTTTCTAACACAATCTGTCCTCCATCTTTCAGCAGATCTGATGTTACCTGATCCTCACCAGCAGCTTTGCCTCTTTGCATGCTCTCCAGAGCTTTTCTGACTTCTTCTATCATTACTGGTGGGGTGTCATCTGGGTTACTGCTAGTTCTTATAGTATTAAGGTCGTGCTTGTCTCGGCTACTGTACAGATTTCTGTAAACTCCTCCCCTATTTTAACTATCCTATCCATATTGGTAGTTATTTTGCCTTCTTTGTCCTTTAGTGCATATATCCGACTTTTGCCTATCCCAAGTTTCCTCTTCACTGCTTTGAAGCCTCCTCCGTTTTTCAGAGCGTGTTCAATTCTCTTCATGTTAAACCTTCTTACATCGCATACTTTACGTCTATTATTCAACTTCGAAAGCTCTGCCAGTTCTATTTCGTCTGTTATACTCGACACTTTCATGATTTGACGCTTCTTAATTAGGTTCTTCGTTTCCTGGGAAAGCTTGCCAGTGTCCTGTCCAACTACCCTGCCTCCAACTTCCACTGCACACTCCGTAATGGTACTCGTCAGATTATCATTCCTTGTATCTACGCTAAGGTTGGTTTCCTCACTAAGAGCCGAGTACCTGTTCTGCAGCGACACTCTGAATTCCTGTACTTTCCCTCTCAGTGCTAGCTCATTGATTGGCTTCTTGCATATCAGTTGCTGTCGTTCCTTTCTCAAGTCTAGGCGAATTCGAGACCGTACCATTCTATGGTCACTGCATCGTACCTTGCCAACCACTTCCACATCCTGCACGATTCCTGGGTGCGCAGTCATTATAAAGTCTATTTCGTTCTTATTTTCGCCATTAGGGCTCCTCCATGTCCACTTGCGGTTTTCTCGTTTTCGGTAGAAGGTATTCAAAATCCGCAAATTATTGCGTTCTGCGAATTCTACTAGTAGCTCTCCTCTGGTGTTTCTAGTGCCGATGCCATAATCTCCCACTGCCTGGTCTCCAGCCTGCTTCTTCCCTACCTTTGCATTAAAGTCGCCTACCTTCGCCTAGTCGCCTATTAAAGTTCCCTACCTTTGCAGTATCACTATAGTATACTGTGTTTTTACCTTACTCATTGCCGATTTCACGTCTTCATAGAAGCTTTCAACTGAAGCGTCATCATGGCTGGATGTAGGCGCGTAAGCCTTTACTACCTTCATCTTGTATCTTTTATTCAGTTTAATTACAATACCTACCACCCTTTCATTAATGCTATAATATTCCTCTATGTTGCCAGCTATGTTTCTGTGAATTAGGAACCCCACTCCTAGTTCTCTTCTGTCTGCCAAGCCCCGATAGCAAAGGACATGCCCATTCTGTAGCACCGTATAGGCCTCATCTGTCCTCCAAACCTCACTGAGCCCTATTATATCCCATTTAACACCCTCTAGCTCCTCAAATAGTACAGCTAGACTTCCCTCACTAGATAAGGTTCTAGCGTTAAACGTTGCCAAGTTCAGGTTCCAATGGCGGCCTGTAGTCCAGAGATTCTTAGCACCCTCTGCTGCGTTGCAGATCTGACCGCCGCCGTAGTCGGTTGCTTCGCAGCTGCTGAGGACTGAGGGCCGTGAGTTATTTGGCGTATGCATGTGGGAGGTAGTTGCCATATACTGCACCAGGGTGGCCAATCCTTCTCTGGTGAGGGAGTGCGTTCCCGGCGGTGGTTACCGGTGAGGCCGCACCGCTATACAGACAGACAAACAACATTACTTTGATCCTGAGAAGCGAGGAAACGGGCCAATTATGTGGGTCCCCACCCATGCCATGCCTCTCCGCTCGTCCACGTGCTCTAGGACAGTCTGAAGCAGAACCTTTTGTCTGGGATCTGCAATTGCCGTTGTCAAGTTTTCTTCTCTTTTAACGTCTTGTAAGCAGAGCATGAATGACTCAAAGAACAACATTCACCACAATGTGGGCAAAGTGGATCAACTTCCGGATGAAGCAGGACCCTGTCTGAAGCATGGCGTGATACTTGCTATGTTAGGAGCTCCTAATGAGGAAAGAGACAAGTCTGTCGCTCTTCTCAGTAATGAGATGTTATCTCGTGAAAAGTAACAAAAGGATCACTGTGGATGAGCTCTCCCAAACTCCCGAGAGACACCAGCCCGTTGCGGTAGGTGAAACCTCGCACATGGTTGTAGGCTATCTCATTTGGGTTGAGGTGACCCAGCAGTATGTTTGGTCCCACGTGAGCTGAAAACCAGACTATGTGACGAAGAATGTTAAAGGGAGGTTTGCCACGGACAATCCTGGCTGCCTCTGATACTATCAATCTTGATGCAAACGCTTCAACGACTGCTCTGGAATGTTTCCATTCAAAAGAGGTTCTGTATAAAAGCCTTAGCCCTCGCTAATCTACGACGTTTATTGTATTTGAGATGGACATTCCTTGGAAAAGGGCCAGCAATAAAAACCTCGTCAGGCAAACAAGTTGCAAGGTTTCTCCCCGATTAAAGATAGAACGAAGGCTTGCCTCATCTGGCAGTTGTCTCAATAATTGAAATTTGATAACCAAATTATTTGTGCCGACCTTTAGGTTCTACTATTTCAGAAGGGGTGTTATACACTCCCAACTTCGTGAGCTTCTCTGTGCTAGTCGTCAATGAGACACCGAGCAGCTTTTTGACACTTTTAACCCATGAGTGTGTCCAATTTATCCCTCTCTATTTCTATCCGATTAAGAGCCGCATTTACGTTAATGATATGGCTCCTGAGAAAAGTGTGAGCCCCAAGGAGGATATCCTCGCCTATACCGCGCCCCTGTTGTTGGACACTCGCATAATTAATCTCACAATGTTCTCTGTTTTTGTCAAGAGATGAGCTAGACTCCTTGTTCCTCGTGTTCTAGCCCTTAAAGTCTAATAAAAGTGCCACAATTTTAACAGAGCCTACTCTGGGAACTGTGCGACTGTCCTTGGTAAAAACTCTAATGGGCACCTGATCGAGTGGGGCGAGTCCCTTGGCACCTCGTTGAGCCTGTCTGAACAGCGGGAGCTCTGACTTTTCCGGTCAATGCTACCGTCCCGTACCTTCCGGGAAAGACTCCGTGATGTCCAGATCCTCCTGTAAGGCTTGTTCAACTGCCGCCTCCGATCCTTCGGCACACCAGATTACAATGTCGTCAGCATTGTAAAGTGTAGGAAGTTGATGATGGCATCCGACCGCTGCCACAGCATTGTAAAGGGCTCGAGACCGATGGTAATTACGGCGGGTTTTCTTTAGGGTAGCTGGCTCCCCTCCGTCGTCCCCATAGCTGATCTTCGCCAGTGAGGACACGTGTTTGTAGAGATAGAACGAAGGTTTATTTACATGATAGATGAAAGATAGGAACTGTACAAGGATTCAGAAGGACTCGAATTATGTACAACAAAGATTCAGTCCATGATTCAGCTCATGATTCCGCATTATTTACAAAAATGCTTCAGCTTTTTATAGCCCGCCGTCACCGCCGTCCGAAGGAGGCGGTGAGCACTCTCGCCACAAATCAGGTGACGAAGTCTCAATGGTTCACCCACCAGAAAGGGTGCAGATATTGCACCACTCGGCTAGGCAAAACAGTCCAATAGTAGCACGAGCGCACCACACAATGACGCACCCGGCCCCCGCCTTGAAGGCACCGCAGGGCGAGGAGGTAGAGTCCCGGGAGGGAAGGTTGAGCTCCTCCGGGAGATGGCCGCTGACTTTAACGTCAGCAGCGGTCCATGGCTGCTTTCAGCTACAGGCTTCCAGAACTCTCTCGAACATGGCAGTCCAAACGCTCAATCCTGGGGACGGCTTCTTCAACATCTTCCCATGCTTCAGGACTGATGGTGCTTTTGTGACGATCTCGCGTCATCTACGACAATAGCAGAGTCGAGAGGCTAGCCACAGTAGCACCGTCCCACGCTGTTCGAGCCCGTTCAACAAAAGGCTTGTCTAGCGAAGCTTTCGTTGTGGCCCGACCAATTCCTGGAACGTCTATGGGACAGCGTCTTGCAAACTGGGCGCCGATGGGGTTGAAAGCATCCTAGCAGACAGGCTTACGCACAAGGGCGTCTGCCCAGACGAATTGCCGGGCCAAACGTAACAGCTCCTCCGTCGCCCGGAAAATCTCGGCTGGCCAGCACTCCCAACCGCTGGGCACGAAGAGAATGGCTGGTGACGAGGTCGATGGCCTGGCTTGGAACCTCCAGCTGCGAACTTGCAACTAACTCCCAAACTACCTCACAATGACTGACAACAGCAAAAAGAACCACACAACCCAATACCATGCCGCAGTCAAGTACATTGGACTCTCTTAAAACCTTCCAGGCTTCTCAAAAAACACAAACAAAAGAAAAACCTGTACGCTAAAATTTTGACACAATTTTGTGCTGCCAAAGTTACAACATTCATGGAAGTGGAGATGCTTACAAAAGATGGAACACTTTAACGTGCGTGGAAAGCACACGAAGGCAAATACAATTTGGCCCCAGATAACCATATTCACACTCTAACTAGCTTTCTCCTACCATCCGTACTACTAAGTTGTAACTTACATTTGCTAACTTCATGACTACACTCTCACTAGCTTTCTCCTACCATCCGCACTACTAAGTTGTAACTTACATTTGCTGACTTCATGAAACACAACAAACTACAATGGTTTCACACGAATGCTGCCAGACCCTATACACAAGGTATCTGTGCGCACTCTTCATTCTCTCAATACATACTTTCAAGGCGTAGTCGCGAGTATCTACTTGTAGGACACCCCGGAGCCAACGGAAACTCCCACAATAGATTGTCACAATAGATCGAACTGTGTCTTATAAATCCTTAAAACGTATTCCTAACCTTATCGTTCGGTAAAGAGCAAAGCTAAGCTCAAGAGATCACATGATCCCTAAGCACTCACTAAAACAACGAAAGAAAATAAACCTTGTATACTGATTGATATGTGGGGTTTATTGTCCCAAAACCACCATATGATTATGAGAGACGTCGTAGTGGAGGGCTCCGGAAATTTCGACCACCTGGGGTTCTTTAACGTGAACCCGAATCTGAGCACACGGGCCTACAACATTTCATCCTCCATTGGAAATGCAGCCACCGCAGCCGAGATTCAAACCCGCGACCTGCGGGTCAGCAGCAGAGTACCTTAGCCACTAGACCACCGCAACGGGACAACCTCGTATACTAACACGCTCATTTGCTGAATGTAGCCTCATGTCAGCTCATGTTTTTAAAGAACACACAGGACTTTGCTATGCGCCCTAGCACGACATCATACTTGCATTCAAAGATCGCTAGCATACCAACACACACCTAACCATAGGACATATCTTTATAACTTAGGCACCACTAAACACGCATCTGAACGTAAATGTTCACAAGGAACAGCAAACAATGAAAAATAGCGCTAGATGTCCTACACGTCATGAGCGCCTAACAAAATCTCCGCAAGTTTTGTGCCAAAAACCCTGTATCAAATGATTCTCAAACATGAGCATTTCGACAATTGCTTTTGGTTTTGTTCTAAAACCTCCTTTAACAATGCTCATTTACTTTCTAAAGACTGTAGAAAACCTCCCGCTACACTAAAGGGCACGAAGCAAACTTCAGCTCCTCTCGAGAATGTTACCACGCTTTCAAAATTGGCAGGCGTACAAATCTTCATTCACGACTAACGTGCTCTTACATGAAAGAAAAAGTCATTGCACGCAGTCGGTTGACTGATGCGGGTCACTGCATCCGCATAATGCTGAACAACTTGACTCGAAATTCATATAAATTTTACAAAACAGTATTGAAGTGAAAATCTAACTAAACAAACAAGCAATGCAGATGACACAGGAATACTACCTTAAAACCAAAAATAAGCAAACAAATATACGCTTCTAAGAAAATTCCTGTATTCTGCGTTCTCCAGCTTACAGCTGTCCCTCACTCTGCAATTGTTCCCGCGACGGTCGTGGTCTTGGCGGATATTCATGAAGCCTGAGACTACACGGGTGCACGTGCTACCAGCTAAACTGCACAGTCACGCATCTTTCGCGATTTCAGCCTGCCTCTGTCAGGTTCGCGGAGGGGACCCGAGCAATGCGTGGAAAAGAGTGGCCATACCCTCTTTGGGCTCGCTCCCGTGCGGTATTTAGCTACTGTGGCTTTTCTTCTAGGATCCCTTTGACACTCCCGTCCCCGCAAAGCTTTAAATCTCCAGCGTGCATTCCGTCGCGCGGATGCGCACTGTGGCCTACCCTTTCGCCGCTGGCGCCTTACTTCACGCCACAAAGGCCTCTTCGTCGGACTGGCCGATAACTTACTCTTCCATCGTTCGCCCGGCTGATTGCTATCTCTTTTATCCGTTCAATTTCTCGCTCGCGTAGGCTTCCCTCTTTTACGGCGATGTTTGCAACTGACCTGTCCCGCACTGCTTTGAAATTTGTCGCAGGTTGAGTCATCAATGGTTTTACAGCTCAACGGCGCACCATGAAACTCGCTGTGGATGGAATCGGAAGACTGGTGCTTTACACGAGATTCCATTTGCGAATCCGCTTTCTTTTTACTTTTCGTCCGGCGGCTCTGACACATACAAACCGAGTTTGACGCCGATGCAGAACCCCTAGTTCTGTTCACTACGCTCAAACGTGCAGAGCATTTCTTTACAACCGTAGTGTCTTTTTGTCTCCCTCACAACTTTCCAACGTCGCTATCGCCTGCGCCGCTTCCTGCGGTTTGTTTCCAAGCCTCCCGATTTCATCTCAAGCTCGTCAACTCTCTCACAGCTTTGGTCAGCTGTCTCTCTCGCGGGCAGTCTAAATGATTTTCGACTATATCATCTTTATTCTTGCACTCTAGACTGGCGGACAGGTTAACGCACTTAGGAACAATGCGGCTGTTTTCCTTCAAACAATCTAGCTCGCCTGGCTGTGAGCAGTCCACAACCGTACTGCTTTCCTCACTCTCTGCATTCACTGATTCTCCTGAGCTTTCTCCAGTGTTCGTGATCACTTTGACCTCATTTGCAAGATCCACCGTTGCGACAACCACAGTTGAGGTCTGTACCAGCTTTTCTACAGCTATCCTCGCTGTTTCGCTAGCATTCAATGGGCACAGCACCTCTTCGCATTCGCTCTGGCCTTCATCGGCCTCTCCACTCAACTCAACATCATTCGCAGCACTCAAATCCGGTTTGTCTACGAACCTGCTGCTGGCTTTATACGTGCTAGCGTTCTCTACGGCTTCGAACTGCACCTCACTCATTTGATCATCGCACGTGCGCTACAGTTGCGGATGGCTGAAGCTTCCACCACATTGCCTCGGCTTTCTGTTCCCTCTGCTTCTCTCTTTCCTTATCCTTCTCATCTCTTTCTTTTTCTCGAAAGTTTCTACGGCGTTTTTGATCTCCTCCAACCTTTTTTAAAGCTTTTAACGCGTATCTAATACCCTCCTCACAGGCATTTTGCAAAATCATCTCCAAAATTTGTGACCTGCCCATTCCTTCCTTAACCTTAATACCCAGGTCTTCGCAAATGTACAAAAGACCACCTTTTAGCAGTATCTTCACCTCCATGATTGCCGTTGCACATTGGGCCAGCATTTCACGCATAATTAGGTGATCGCTCTAACTCACTGAACACTCACAGATAGGTGATCTCGCTAACTCACACACAATCCAGCTTCTAATCAACTCACACTCACAAAATGAAGCCTGGAAAGCCAAAGCGAAGACCAAGTACTCACGGCAACACAGCGCCATGTTGCGTGGTCTATCACACAACTGCCAACCAGTTGTAAAGGGTAGGAAGTTGATGATGGAATAGATGATGGCAACCAGTGGCAACCAGGCATGATGATGGCAACCAGTTGTAAATGGCTCGAGACCGATGGTAGTTGCGGCGGGTTTTCTTTAGGGTAGCCGGCTCCCCGCCGTCATCCGCATAGCTGATCTTTGCCAGTGAGGAGACGTGTTGGTAGGGATAGAACGAAGGTTTATTTACATGATAGATGAAAGATAGAAACTGTATAGGTATTCAGAAGATCCCACATTATATACAACAGATTCAGTCCCTGATTCAGCTCATGATTCAGCACATGATTCAG
This sequence comes from Rhipicephalus microplus, assembly GCF_043290135.1. Lineage (NCBI taxonomy): Eukaryota > Metazoa > Arthropoda > Arachnida > Ixodida > Ixodidae > Rhipicephalus > Rhipicephalus microplus. Next base: position 52,689,610 of record NC_134709.1, read on the forward strand.
CATTTACAAAAATGCTTCGGCTTTTATAGCCCGCCGTCTTTTTACACGGAGGTCCGAAGAAGGCGGTGAGCACTTTCACCACAAATCAGGTGACGAAGAGTCAATAGTCCCCCACCAGAAAGGGAGCAGATATTGCACCACTCGGCTAGACAAAACGGTCCAATGGTAGCACGAGCGCACCACACAATGACGCACCCGGCCCCCGCCTTGAAGGCACCGCAGGGCGAGGAGGTAGAGTCCCGGGAGGGAAGGTTGAGCTCCTCTGGGGAGATGGCCGCTGACCCAAACGTCAGCAGCGGTCCACAGCTGCTTTCAGCTACAAACTTTTAGAACTCTCTCGAACATGGCAGTTCAAACGCTCGATCCTGGGGACGGCTTCTTCGACGTCTTCCCACACTTCAGGACTGATGGTGCTTTTGTGACGATCTCGCGTCATCGACGACAATAGCAGAGTCGAGAGGTTGACATAATGAGACCAGCCACAGTAGCGCCATCCCACGGTGTTCGAGCGCATTCAACGAAAGGTTTGTCTCACGAAGCTTTCGTTGTGGCCCGACCGATTCCTGGAACATCTACGGGACAGTGTCTTGTAGACTGGGCGCCGATGGGATTGAAAGCATCCTAGCAGACCGGTTTACGCACAAGGGCGTCTGCTCATACGAATTGCCGGGCCAAACGCAACAGCATACAACGCGTGACGCACATTAAGAATTTTCCAAAGGCTTTTAGACAGCTTGAACATGGCTGTGTTGAATAGAATGGGGACATAACTATCACTTCATCCAATTTTAAAAGGCTCCGAAACTGATTGCCCCAATTTTATGGCAGCCATCCTGCTCTCGAGAAAAGATCCAACAAAGGAGAAGAATTTAGTTCCCAGGTTCACAACTGATACCTTCTTGAGAATATAGTCGCGTCTGACAGTATTGACAGCTTCAGAGAGGTCCAGTGCGAGGACACTATTTACATCTTTGCTTTAGTTATCTGTGTTTTGAGCAGGAAAATGACATCTTGCGTAGAAACCAAGGACGCCAAACCTAACATATTAGTACATGGGAATAGTTCATTCCGCTAGATGTAGCATGATATCCTGTTGTTGTGAAGAGATATCGGGTGGATGTGATCCAAGATAATGAGGAAGAGCAGGCAGAACGTGCAACAGCTCTCATTTCGTTCCTCCTTGCCTGTGTTACACAAGTTGTACCTTCAATAACTTTGTTTATTCAATGCATATGCACCCATGAGGCGCCACGCAACATGTAACGATGACTTGAAATACGTTTCTTGCTTCAAGGTCCTCCCTTCACTGGCATATGGAGAATTTGCTACACACATTAAAGTATGCATTAACATTTCAATTCAGATAATTTATCTGCGGAATCATTTAAATGTTGCCATTTAAAGCTCGAAAATGAAAATAATTTATATTTTGACCAGCAGTTTCATAATTAAGGCATTACAGTGTTAATATATGCAAACTGACCTGGTCCGCCTGCCGCCGCTGCGGGGGATCCTCGACGTGCGGTGCAGGTTCGAGCGCTGGCGGGGCCGTGGCCTGGGCCTCCTTGTCGAGCGGAATGCCAGCAGCATCGGCGAGTAGACTAAGTGGTGGGCAAGGAGCAGAGCGCTGCCCAACGCTGAGGTCTGCGAGGATGCTGCAGCCATCGCCACCGCGGCTGCGGTCTGGGAAGAGTCGTGCACGAAGTACTGGTCGTAGTCTTCGAAGGAGCGCACATTGTGCACGATGCTCTTGAAGCGCTGCTTGCACAGCGGACACTCAGCCTTTACCTGCAACAAAAAGGGAAACAAGGCGCATTTAAGCAGATAAAGTAACAAAGGGGCACGCCTGTGGGCCTGGCGACGGCACCGGATATCTATCGCATGTGGCGTTGCTATGGCAACTGATGTGGTTATGGCATGAACTAAAGCTGGAAGCATACATACTCGAGGTACTGCGAGTCTGTACGCTTCCAGCTTTTGTTCTTGACATGCCATGACCGCACTTGCCAACTAGGAAATTCACATTTCCCGCGACGTGTTGCTGGCTACGGCAAAACATTTTTGTCTTGAAGTTGCGCTGTCCCGCCAGTAGATAGATATCGGCTGCGGTCAGCGGACCGACAGGTGCGCGGAGTTGTCTGGTCGATGGCGTTTTGCCAGTGCCTTGGCCTAATCAACAACTATCTTACACCCAGATTTAGAGTTAGGGTCTGCCCGCATGGATTGATTGATGACCCGAACTAGTACAGGTGGCCAAAATGGCCTCCATTTCTTGCTCAAATTAGGGCAACTGAGAAAATTTTGAGGCTGGTCGGGCATTTTGGCACAGTGTGGCCCGATTTCGGCAAATTTCATGGTTTTGGCGCAGCTCGGCCCACAAATGAGGAATTGTATCAAATTGGCACAGCTGTTGCACCCCTGCATTAAAAGAAGACTGTTTTTTTTTCTGTTACACTCAAACCTCTATATAACGAACACAAACAAAATGAAGTATCAGTTCTAACAAAGTAAATGAAAAATAGTCTTGCAATAGATACAGTCTCAGAAATAACCTTTATAACGTATTTTTGGATATAGCAAAGTTATTTTCTTGTAAAATGCAATTTCGATAATTAGATTCAAGTGCAATAAATAAATTTTTCACAACTTAAATATTCCCACGCTTGACCGGAGAAAATTCTTGGTAAGCTCGAAAACGCGCACAAAAGGAACATCAGGATAAAGGCGCAACCTTGAAATTACTGTCTCAAACGCCATGGTGTCACATTCTTACAGAATCCACTAGGCCTTATGTAGTCCTTAATCGATAAGATTAAAGGGACACTGACAAGCAATTTTTTTCAACCCGTTTTTTTTTTTTTTTTTTTCAGGCACAACAAAAAGCTTACCATTCGTAGGTTTGTGTCTGCAGTAGAATCTCAAAAGCACGCAGTTATTTTACAAGCAGTATTTTTCCATCTGAAGGGCTCTGAACACAGATGTCCCTTTTTGTCCAGCAACGCTGTGTACTTTAAAGCAACGCCAGTGGCCCTTCTAGCGACTTGTGCAAGCTGTCGTTCTGCTTTTGCAGCAGTTCCTGTAACTATGCTTAACCAGGTTTATTCTGAGCTTTGCAGCCACTTTTTAAAATAACAAGCCATTACAGATGATGTGGCTTTAAAAAGCTTCCCTGTATTTGTACCGCATTCTGTGCGCCTGCGCCGAAGGTTGATGCGCTTGTGTCATGGATCGCTTGTCCCGTTGTCAATACTCTCTCAAGGCATGAGCCATGCGAAGTCACAGAAAACCTCACTGCGAGTTGCGCGGCCATGTCAAGTAGCAGTCGAGTTGAACCTCTTTATAGGAGACGTGGATATTGGCCGCGAGATCGAGCAACCTCACCGCCTGACGGCAATTGGCTGAAGCGCGCAAGTGTTGATTGCTCCGTGCGTCATCTGCTAGGCAAGTCTCGTTTCTAGGTGTGTGCACGTCATGCATGTTCTCAAAGGGTGGTTTGTCCTGTCATTTCAGTGCGATCGTCACTGCTTGTATGTATGCCTGAAAAGACATACAAAAGAATTTGATCTTGCTTGGCTAATTAAGCATTGTAATAATATCCCCAAGTGCAACTTCCGAGAACGCTGTTACAGATATAGATATACAGATATAGTAATAAACATAGGCAAAAAAAGAGATACAGACCGAGGAAAATTTAAAAAAAAAAGAGCAAGAAAGCAGGCCGCCCAGCTCGCAGTTTCTTGAGGCTTGGCACCAATAACTCAAAGGCGCCATTGTTTTTTGTTTTTTAAGATGACAGTCTTTCTTGGGATACTTCAACGCAAAAAAGTTTGGTCTGTATGTGTCTGTCGTGCCATTCAGCCACCCAGCGAAAGTTTAAGCCCTTGCTCAACGCCCAGAAATCTGATCTGGTGGCTGCATTCATACTTGTGAGCACTGTCGCTCAAAAACCAAATATTACGCATACCTGAGGTGCAGCATCAATACATCAGTATTAGGCGGTGTGTTTCTATAATAGAAAATTCATCTGTAAAAAATTCCAAAAACGATATCTTTTCTTACAACTGCGCCGACAATGGGACGCTACGAATGAGAAAGTGAGTGTTTCCTACGTTTCGCCGAGACGACATGGTGCTGCAGCCTACCAGTGGCTACGCATTCTACACACGCTTCTGTTTCTTGGCATTACTGCCAGATAGCGTGCATAACTCGCACAGCGCCTCCAGACAGAAGCTTGTGGTCTTTCAACGACATTTGGAGTGAACAACGCACATACACGGCCAATTTTTTCTATGTCTAACCACGCCAAACAAACCTTTCAAACAAGCTTAATAACAATAATTATTTTCTGTCATACTGACTCCTCAGCAAACATTTGACTGACCTTTGACCACTCAAGGAGGCATGAAAAGCAGAACGTGTGGAAGCAGCTGTCTGTGAACGACTTGTTCTCAGGTGGGCCCAGGCAGATGGCACAGCTCTGCTCGGGCGATGTCGGCCGCTCCGGCGACTTGGTCAATGGCGGTTGGGAAGGTGGAGCATCACTGTTCCCTTTCGCAGCTTCGGGCTTGACGGTGGGCGCATCACTGGCTGCCGCACCAGCGCTGCTGGTGCGAGCAGACGGCATTGCCACCTCTCTGGTAGCCATGCGAACTCACTTCACCTCTGCCTTGAGACAACAAAAAAGGCAGGCGTTCACAATTGGTATTAAAATGAAAGCTGTTATGAGGGAAGAAGAGCCAGATTTTAATGATGCAGTTATCCACCAGCACCGGCACACAGTGAGAAAAAAATCCAGATTGAACGGGATTAGCACTTTCGCAAGACAGATGAGTATTCTACTGCAGAGCCACACTGGTGCTTGAAACTCCACTGCAACATAGACCATACACAGGTGTCATCTTGGGCAAGGAATCATGTTAAAAGACGTAATACTGCATGGTAGAAGGCTGAACCAACACCAGTCGTCGCACAAAGTGTACCAAGTGGTGGTTTAGAGCTTCCCGTGCATTGCAAAAAGGTCCTGCCATATTTATTTATCGTCAACAGCCACATTATCAGCAAAGCACCAATAATGCCCCCCAGAAGAGTGTGGTGTGTACCTAGCCTTTCCGCAAAATCATGAGTAATGACATAGCGAGTGCTAACCCACTTCGCAAAATTATGTTTTATGGTGTAGTAGGCACTTTGCAGCTGTAGTTACCTCCAGAGTTTTCAACAGGCTCTGAAAGGGCCATTCCCCTAGCTTCCACTACGACTGCAATGCATGTTTTATAAAGGCCGGCCATTCTTACAAACACTGCCTAAAAAATGTGGCAGATCCCACGTACAGTGGGAATCGATGATATGCGAAGAATGAATGAGAAATGTTGATATGCCACTTTAAAATCAGCACAACGTTACGAGGTGGAGGTAAATGATGCCGTACATGACTCCCGTGTCATGATTATCATGTTTGGATGTGTCGTTTACCTTCATCTTCTATTCACGTCACGTGATACTAAATTTAGTATATGTGGAGCTAGCGAAACGGCCGCGAGCACGCTACGAGCATGGTATGTTGTCATGTTCTTACATGACGTGTGTGTCAGGATGATCATGTTTGCACCAGTCCTATATTTCGTCATTCATTGACATCACGTAATACCAATTTTGGCATGTGTGAAGCTAGCAAAACGGCCGAGAGCGCATGAGTGTGGCATGGAGTCATGTTGTTACATGACACACATGCCGTGATTATCATGTTTGCATGTGTCATTTAGCTATGTCATCCGTTCGCGTCGTGCAATACCGAGTTTGGTACATGTGAAGCTAGCGAGATGGCCGCGAGTGCATCATGAGCGTAGTCATGTTGTTACATGACACGCATCTCATGTTTATCATGTTTGCACCAATACCATACCTTTGTCATTCATTCATGTCCCGTTATACCAAATTTGGCAGAAGTGAAGCTAGCAAAACGGCTGCTAGTGCATCATGAGCGTGGCATGTAGTCATGTTGTTACATGACAGGCATCTCATTATTATCATGTTTGCACCAGTCACATACAATTGTCATCCATTCACGTACCGTAATACCAAATTTGGTATATGTGACGCAAGGGAAACGGCCGTAAGCGCATCCAGAGCGTGGCATATAGTCATGATTTTTATGTTACGGTCTGTCGCTTTTGTTCGCCATGTAATTATGTCATACCGTACCAGTTTTGGAACATGCCATGTGAACAAAATCACCGCAAGAGCTGCAGGACCATGAAATGTAAATCATGACATTCATGTCATGATTCTCATGGTATGACTAATCAAATATGTTCTTCATATAGTCATGTTATGCCATACCAAGTTTGGTATTGATACCATTATCGAAACGGCCAGGAGAGCTAAAAGTCACAAGCGGCTAGATAGATACGCTCTAAGTCGCCGAAGTTCGCTAAGAAATGCTTCCCATTTAAATGTGCCTATGGCGCTTTTACAGATGCCTGCGACGGCTCTACAATTCCCTATGACAGTTCCGAAGACGCCTATGAAGGCTCTACAGCACAGTCGCAGCTACGCATTTCCGACAACTGGTCAGACGGCCGCTTAGAAGTTGACTGATTTGTGGTATTTAACGTCCCAAAACCACCATATGATTATGAGAGACGCCGTAGAGGACTCCGGAAATCTCGACCTCCTGGGATTCTTTACCCATGCACCCAAATTTGACCACACGGGCCTACAGCATTTTCGCCTCCACCGAAAATGAGGCCGCCGCAGCTGGGATTCGATCCCGCAACCTGCGGTTCAGCAGCCGAGTACCTTAGCCACTAGACCACCACGGCGGTTCAAGGCACTGATATACATATATTTTTATTTTTTACCTAAGTCTTCGTAATCTCTAGGAAAATTCCTTTAACACACTTTCTGAGGGCAACTGTAGTGTTACAATGGTGTTGATTTTCGGTCAGTTATTTTTTTATGACAGCCCCTGAATTTTCATTTTCTTGAGATATAGAAACTATCGATCAAAATGCCACTAGACCACCGCGGCCGCTTAGAAGTTGCGTCGGCTCGCTGTCTGACGTACTGCCGACAAACGACCGCGCGAATAACCCAAGTTCGTTATAAAAACGACTACACTTACCCAACCAATCGTCACGTCTGCAGAACTTGGATGCACCGCCAACGATTCCGTGTCTCCCACCCGCATAATAGTATTCCCCTCGTTTCGGATTCGAAAAGAAAGATCAAGCTTGAATTGGAATTTAAAGAGAAAGACGACACATCAATAAAAAAAAAAGAAACGAAACAAAGATTTCTTTATTCGGAGAGCCCTAGCCCTCCGCAGCGTTAACACGCGAACTGGCCACATGTGACAGTCCGAGAGGATAGCGACAAGACCTGGCAGAAGTACAACGCACCGTTGTTTGATAGCCCCTGCACGGCTTCCATCAACCGCCCTGATAAAAGAACAGACGTGACCTGCCGTCCGTGAAAATGCCACGGGGAATGCCGACCGCTCTTAAGGCCCCCAAGAGCTGAATGACACAAAGCGACGTAGTTTACGCGGTTGGAGCGTTCGCAGTGTCGGTGTTGGACAAATTAAACTACAGCTTGTGGTTACACGGGGCTGCGCTTCGTACAAAACACGGACTTCACATACGCAAAACGGCAAGACAACATTGCTTTCGTAATTCGTCACATCTGCTTTCGTAATTAGAACTAGCTTGCGTACCGTAGCATTCTAGTTTCCACAGTTCGTTAGAGAACGGAGCGGATCGAATACCGCGAACTGCTTTGGTGAAGCTGTTACGAGGGTCACAGCGTGACCTCTCCATGACAGGGCTTCGGTAGGCACCAAAACTTTCCGCTGCTGTTACGCCTTCGCGTGATCTCGTGTTCGCGTCAAAAGGGCTGCATCGGGCCCTTTCAGGCTCCTGTAACATTCCTAAAGAGAGACTAGTCACCTACCCAGAGGTGGTATCGTAGAAAATGAGCGAACGCACGAACTCGCTAGGCCTTCGGCTATTAAATAACGACCACTTTTCCTCTGCGAGGCAACGCTGTCAGGCGTCGTTCTTCTTTTTACAATGCCACGTCGCTTCGACACACGTTTTGACGTATAGGTGTCACGAAACGGGAAGCGAAGTGACTCACCTCACGTCAGACGACTTGTATTCTGAGGTGTAATGTCGATTTTTTTTGTGTTAATTGGACGAAGACGTAGAGCCCACACACTCACAACCGACCATCATTCCTACCTCATTCCTACCACAGCAGCAGCGCTTGTTCCGTCTGCGCATGGGCAGCATGGGCGCTCGCAGCGCCGTGGCGGCGTGCGGAGAAAGCGCTTTCTTGCGAAAATCCTGAGACATTCAGCGCTTAAGAGACAGAATGAAAGATGACGTGCACGCAGTAATCTTTTTTTTTCTCTCCTCTAAATTTTCATTCTCTTCCGAGTCTTTGGGAATGCACCACTCGCTGGAAATGCAAACGGCCCACGCAGCTTCCTGCCATAATTTACAGCCCTTTCAATAAGCCTGTAGCCATAGGGTTTATTTTGGAGAAACTGAGTGCCTATAGAACACTACCTGTAGAACTTGTAGCCATAGAGTTTCCTAATATTAATATTAGGAAACTCTATGCTTGTAGCAATTTGCACGTTTGCAACGCGTTTGTACGAAATTTTGCCAAAAACCCCGATGAAACTGGCCTGTCGTAGACGAACCGAAACCGACTGTGGTGTGAAACGAACGAGCGGTCTACTTGGCGTTGTGATACATGTGTGCCATGATGTTTGTGTGCGTGCAGTGTTGCGCAGCCGGCCTTTCTAATAATTTGGCAGTTACTCCTTTTGATGTTGGACTTTATTTTGTGGCTATGTCCGAGTCACACGTATCGGTGTCCAAGTGGTTAGTGCGCTAATCGACGCTACTCTCCGCCTCGTTGCGAAGATACGCAAGCCGACGGTGCCCGGGCTTGTGCGATTTCGCCAGAGGGCTCGCGTCCCGTAGTGTGCGCGCGACTTGACTGTTTATCAGGCAGCGCGATAACACCTGGTAACATGCGCAGCAAGTGCGAAACATTGCTCGTCCGGCATTTGCCTTCCTCGCTGAGCGAGGCCGAAAAGACCGACCTGCTAAAGCACTTCGGCGCCGACAGTGTGCGATGCATGCGGTCGACGGGCAAGCTGAAGAACGCCGCGTTCGCGACGTTCCCCACTCAGGACGCCGCGGACTGCGCCCTCGAACGCCTGCACCAGTGCGAACTCATGGGAAGTCGCCTGGTCGTGGAGTACGCGCTCGGCAAGCAGGCGGACCGCTACTTTCCGAGCAAGAGCGAGCAGTTCCCGGAGTCCGCGAACGCCGCGGCAGAAAGCGCCGACGATCAAGCGGTGGCGGCGTCAAAAGACGAGTACAAGTCCAAGATGGAGGCGTTCGCCGTCAAACTGCACGCGATGTCCGCGGACCTGGGTCTCGACTACGTGCTCAACCCGATGCTAACGTACGCCTATCCGCCAGCGTCTCCCACCATCGTGGCGAACATAGCGGCCATGTTGATGTCGGTTCCCAAGTTCTACACGCAGGTGCTGCACTTGATGAACAAGATGAACCTGCCAGCGCCGTTCGGACCTCCGATGCCGCATCCGCCCACGATGCAACAGGCCTTTGGTGTTGTAGCGGTTCAACACCAGTCTACAACCTCGGCTGAACTGGTAACGTCAGCAGAAGTGGCAGGCGACAATCAGGAGTCGAGCCCAGAGGAATCAGAAATGGAAAGTGACGAAGAGGACGTCTCTCAAAGAGTCCAGCAACCGCAGGCCATGATTCCGAGGAAACGCAAACCCAAGACACAGCTCAGGAGGCCCAAGCTACAAAAGCTTCTGCCGCCCCAGCCGGTTCAGGAGCACGGGCCCAAAATGTCGGACGTATTCGAGCCAGTCGTCGAAGACAAGACGCCAAAAGCCATAGCCATCAACATTCGACACGAAGTCGACACTGAGGTGCAGGAGAAAGAGACGGAAGAAGTCGTAGAGCAAGGTGGCTTTGGCATCCTACCCGCCGCGCCCAAGCCGGTGGAAACGGCGGAGACAAATGCCAGCGATGACAACTATGACTGGAGCGGCACGCAGTTCCTGCAAAGAGAGGAAGTCCGGTCGGGGCGCATCTCCAGCGACGAGATGAACAGAGCGTCGGTGTTCAAGAACTACGAAGCGGGAGACGTGGCGTCCAGGCTGTACATAAAGAACGTGGCTAAGTCTGCGACTGTCGAGGACCTGTTCCGAATCTACGGAGGCTACATCGACGTCGACTCCGAGGAACAGCGCAACGCTTTCGACATAAGGCTAATGAAGGAGGGCCGCATGAAGGGACAGGCATTCTTGACGCTTGCTAGTGAATCCCAGGCAGACAGAGCCCGTCGAGACTCCAATGGTTACCTCCTCAAGGGAAAGCCGCTTGTTGTACAGTTTGCAAGGTCTGCCAAAGCGAAGAAGCTGGCCACGTATTGATTTTGTCTACCTCAACGTTCTACCTCCTGAAATCTGTTCGTGTGGGCTCATGTAAATAGGCGTTCATGATGCAATGTATAAACTGAATATGTTCAAAATTTCTGCAAAACACAGTTGGGTCCTCTGTGGAAGTGTGAATACTGCATCAGGTCTGTGTCAGCTATAAGCAAAGTATGCCGGCAGTAGTATCTGCAGGGACAATAAAAAGAAACAATGAATTATTTTAGATTAATAAATGGTACTTGGACAACTCTAATGTCGTTAATTTTACCATCATAAGTTTAGTAGTTGAGAGAAAAGTGAAGTTCAAAGCTTCGTTTTAAAATTTTGCGCCGAAATGTCCATGCGTAACGCAGAGGATTACAAAGTGTATATATCGTAATTTGGCGTCATTGCCTGCACAGAATTCATTCAAGCTTGGTATTTCAAGTCTATTGCTGCCTCAGAGGACACTGCACTCTGTTTTTACCAGTTATGAACTATGAAGGCCTCTGTAGGCACTGTCAAAATATGTGGTGTCACAGCGAATGGTGTGGAAGCTTCCAGGTGGCATCATCATCCACATTTTCTTTTTGCGCACTTTCTCTCTTGCCACCACCTTCTCACCACAAGCGTGGTGTTTTGGGTATCGTGAAAGAGCCATTTTACTAGTACGATAAAAAATGGTTTTGCTCTTTAGCGTCCTTTTAAAGGTGTATCCACCTTCATTGTGAAAGTATTTTTCTATTTTGAAGTAATTTTGGCAATAAAAACACTACTGCACCTATGAAATTCTGTTGATAACACAGCTAATGCCTTTCAAAAGTTGGGATGATTATGTCAGTGGCCCAGATATTTAAAATGCAAACTTAATAAAAAGTACTATACCGAAAAATCGGTTCTCCTGCTTTTTTGCATGGGTACTTACGAGCCTTCGGTATATGCCTCTGACTGCCTTTTCCATTGCTTTGTCCCACCACCACTGTGCAGTGCCAGTCCCCAGTGTTGTTTAAAACATTCTCCCAGCAAGACTTTTAAAAAATTTATATATCTTCCAAGTCGTCACAATGAGCAAGAAACAAATCCAGGAAAAGGAGTCGTAGAACTAGGGTCATCATTGCATGGACAGGTACTGTACATAATGGCTTTGATGAAGAAAGAAAAAAAATTTATATAATGCTAGGCTGAAGGATATATATAATGAAGCCTAATTAGATAGACCTTACTCGGATCACTTCCTGCAAGATGCCAATTGAAGTCTTTGTTAGTACGCATTTTTTTCTTGTAAGTCAACTTAATTTCACAAGGTTGCTCTGTATGAGAAGTATTTTCTTTTGGAAATAATTTACTAAAGTTGCATTGCTATGAACGCTGTGGGCGCAAATAACACCAGAAGACTCCATCTCTGAAAAAGACTAGTATTGCATAGGGGTGTGCGAGCTGTGAATTTTAGAATCATATGAAATACGAAACAAATTACGATGACCGAATTGAATACTATTCAAATAATTTTCTAATACTAAAGCAACAATTTTTGAAATAGTCCTATACTGGTAAGATGATAATTTTCAAAACATCGCAAGAACTCCTCGTAATTTTATTTGACGCAAATATGCACAAGCTTTATTAATGCACATTACCATTACTATTAATTGACAAAATTACTACAATTATTCAAAGTGAGTAGCAACTAGAGCTTTTGCAATATTTTCTAACTGCTGGCTGAAATATAAGAGTGAGAACGATATTCAAGGTGGTCATTTGTCAACAGCTTTTAAATGCAACTAATATTTAAATGGCAAGCAATTTTCATGAGTTAACTTAAAATTACCATGAATTCGGTAGCAAAAATAGTTGATTGTTGACACTGTTGCTTCGCTGACAATAGAGTTTCAACCAAAGCTGATTCGAACACCATAAGTACAGAACACCGAAAGTACATGGGCTGCATGCATGCATCTGGGTTAATTCAATGATGAAAACAGGAAAGTTGCCCCTTGCTGTTTCTTTGCCTTAATTCTTTGAGCTTTTTTGTCCTTGCTCATCATTCAAAAAATTTTTGGCATTTTGAATATGTGCTACTCTATTCGAGTACTGAATTGAACAAATACGCTATTCCATTTGTTACTCGAACTTTTTGAACACTTGCGCACCCCTAGTTTTGTAGACTACAGTGAGGGCTGTGGTGCTCCAACAGACAAATGCCGCTTCAAACTGTGATTTTTGTTGAGAACTTCTCCGAAACAGTACTGAGAATATGAAGAAAGTTAACTATGTGGCCAGCTCACAAGCCCTAACAAAACCAAAAACAATGCATGCACGATCATCCTAATACACTACTTGGATGTAACTTAATGGCGTTTTGATCCCATTTATACAAGAACTTAACGTATCAATCATATAGCTCATTTAGATTTTTTAATTTTTTCAACTTGACATGAATGCTAATTAAGTAGGTTGTAGGACCGTGTGCTCAGATTTGGGTGCACGTTAAAGAACCCCAGGTGGTCTAAATTTCTGGAGCCCTCCACTACGGCGTCTCTCATAATCATATAGTGGTTTTGGGACGTTATACCCCACATATCAATCAATCTAATTGACTAGGTGAAATATGAAAACAACCGACATTGCTTTGACATCAGTTTGTTTACAAACTGCTGCTTTATATAGTTCAATTCACAGGGTACTCGTCCTGTAATTTATATATTACAAAGTACTTTTCCTAATGAATGTCACTTTGTCAACGCCTTGGACTTCAAAACTTGCACAGCATATTTTGCCATCTGCTCCTAAAATGCCAATAGCAGCTTTAAATTTTAATTTTTCCTGCAGTAAAAATGTCCAATACATTTGTGGCACTACTAAACAGAACTTTTTCTGTTCCAAAATCTGCACCAATTGTTAAAAAGTCGCTTCTGTCACTGACAGTGGGATTGATCAAGACGTCCAAAAAACATTTCACCTGCCACAATGCAGTTCCATCCTTGATTATCATAGATAGATAGTCTTAAAATGCTAATATATTTATACCACATTTTCTAACTGACAATTATGAGCATCCCTAGCACCTTAATCTAATCGATTCTATGAAAGCTTGTGATAGCTTGTTTACAGATATGTGATAGTGGTTCATCAGCAGGCATGCAGATGACGATTAGGTATACCTGAAGCCTATTGTTTTGCTTAGTTGCTATACTAACCTCAATACATTTGGTTGATTGGGTTGCTCAATACGTTCAATAACCAGGGAGCCATTTGTTTATTAGAGTCTCTAGTGAAGCCTGAACTACATGAACGTTGACTACCAAATATGGTTGGTACAGCGTAAGCTAACATAGGAGGGATTACAAATAAGGGATTTAAAATATGCTGAAGCAAAGACACTGTATGTGCTCTCTGTTAGCCCTGTTTGATTCATCATGATCAGCCTGACTACGTCCACTGCAGGACAAAGGCCTCTCCCATATTCCGCTAGTCAACTCGGTCCTGTGCTTGCTGCTGCCACTTTATACCCGCAAACTTCTTAATCTCATCTGCCCATCTAACTTTCTGTCTCCCCCTAACCCGCTTGCCTTCTCTGGGAATCCTGTCGGTTGCCCTTAATGACCAGCGGTTATCCTGCCTATACGTATTATGTGCCTGGCCCATATCCATATCTTCCTCTTGATTTCAACTATAATATCCTTAACCCCGGTTTGTTCCTTGACCCACTCTGCTGTTTTCTTGTCTATTAAAGTTACACCTACGGCCCCGTCGCGGTGGTTTAGCGGCTGAGGTACTCAGCTGCTGACCTGCAGGTCGCGGGATCGAATCCCGGCTGCGGCGGCTGCATTTTCGATGGAGGCAAAACGCTGTAGGCCCGTGTGCTCAGATTTGGGCGCACGTTAAAGAACCCCAGGTGGTTGAAATTTCAAGAGCCCTCCACTACGGTGTCTCTCATAATGATATGGTGGTTTTAGGATGTTAAACCCGACATATTATCAAAGTTACACCTATAATTTTTTTTTTTTCCATCGTTTGCTGCGCTGAACCCTCCAGGTTTCCGCTCTGTAGGTAAGCACCGGCAAAATGCAGCTGCTATATACCTTTTTCTTGAAGGTTAGTAACAGAGTACCATTCATTGAAACTGCTGCTTGGGCGAGTTTATTCATGATTATTTAGACAGATTTATCAGTGCAAAAAAGACGGAACTTTCAGAAAAGACACACACACACAGCGCAGTGTAAGTGTCTTTTCTAAAAGTACCGTCTTTTTTGCGCCGATAAATCAGTCGAAATTACCATTCATGATTCGAGAACGCTTGCCTAATGTGATCCACCCCATCCTTACTCTTCTAGTTATTTCACTATCATAGTACGTCTCTGCAGTTACTACCTGTTCTAAGTAGGCATAATAGTTTACAACTTCCAGTGTTTCTCCCCGAAGTGTTGTTTTTTGCCAAGACTCTCATTACCTTAGTTTTGTGCATAATAATTTTCAGGCCTACTCTTCTACTTTTGCTGTCCAGTTCAGTAATCATGAGTTGTAATTTGTCCTCTTAGTTACTCATCAAGACTATGCCATCAGCGAATCGCAGGTTACTAAGATACTCTCCGTTGACTATTATCCCTAACTCTTCCCAATTTAGGGCCCTGAAAACTTCCTGTACTCACGAGGTGAATAACATTAGAGAGATCGTGTCTCCCTGCCTTACTCCCTTCTTTACTGCAATTCTGTCGCTTTCTTTACGGAGAACTGTGGTGGCTGTGGAGCCACTGTGGATTTATTCCAGTATGTTTATGTAGGGTTCGTCGATGCCCTGATTCCGTAGTGCCTGCATTACTGGTGATGTATCGACTGAGTCAAACAGCTTCTCATAATCTATGAAGGCTATGTAAAGGGGTTGGTTGTATTCCGTGAATTTCTCTATTACCTGATCAATAGTATGAATATGATCTATTTGTGGAGTAGCGTGTATGAAATCCTCCTTCATCCTTTGGGTGATTGAACTCTAATGCCGCCTTAATTCTATTCGCTATTATTTTTGTAAATAGCTTGTAGAGAGCAGAGAGTAAGCTGATCAGCCTGTAATTTTTCAAGTCCTTGACATCCCTTTTCTTATGAATTAATATGATGTCGGCATTCTAAGACTTTTGCAGCTTTTTACTGCCTGCTCAATTCTATTCATGTTATACCATCTGATGTCAGTCACGTTACACCTATTGATTAACTTTTAAAGCTGCACTAGCTCAATTTTGTTGGTTGCATTTAAGGCGTTCATGGTTTGTCATCTCTTAATGAGATTTTTTTCATCTCTTAATGAGACTGGCAAATCTATCGTGGCCTGAGATAGTTTGCCAGTGTCCTGTCTAGTGACTGTACCTCCAACTTCCATTGCACTCTTTGATGATACTAGTAAGATTATTGTTCGTTGTGTCAACCCTAACGTTGGTTACCTTGCGAGTTGTGAATCTATTCTGAAGTGAAACTGTAATTTGCTATACTTTCACTTTCACCACTAGCTCAATAATTAGCTTATTGGCTATCAGTTTATGCCATTGCTTTTTTTAAATGTAGGTGAATACGAGCTCTTACCATTTTATGCTCACTGCATTGGACCTTGCCAACTACTTATAAATCCTGTACAATGTCTGGGTGTGCAAACAGAATGAAGTCTATTTCTTTTTTTTTTTGTTTGTTTCGCCATTAAGACTTCAACACGTCCACTTACGGTTAGTCTGTTTTCTGAAGAAGGTATTCAAGATCCGTAAATTATTACGTTCTGCAAGCTCCACTACTAATAAAAAACTGCCCTCTGGCACCTTTGGAGCCGATGACATTCCCCCACTACATGATCTCCGGCCTGTTTCTTGCCTACTTTGGCATTAAAGTCACCCTTCGTAATAATATATATTGTGTCTTTACTTTATTAATCGCTGACTTTATGCCTTCACAGAACTGTCCACATGATCATCATGGCTCGATGTAGGCACGTAGGCCTGTACCACCTTCATCTTGTACCTTTTGTTAAACTTAATTATGATACTTGCTACCCATTCACTGATGCTATAGTATTACTCTATGTTGCCATGGAGCGACATTCTTGTGTATGAGAAACCCGACCCCTAGTTTTTTTTTTTTTCTGTCAAATAATCCGTGATAGCATATAACGTGTCCATTCTTCAGCATATAAGCCTCACATTCGGCTGAGCCCTATGACGTCCAAGTTAACAACCTCTAATTCCTCGAACAGCACAGCTAGACTAGCATCACTAGATAGCGTTCTAGCGTTGAGCGTATACCCAAGTTCACATTCCAATGGCAGACTGTCTGGACCCGGGGATTCTTAGCATGCACCCTCCGCGTCTGACCACCACCGTGGACAGTTGATTCACAGCCGCTGAGGGCCGAGCGTTAATTGGTACGTCTTTATGGGAGGTAGCGGCCGAGTACTGCACCAGGGTAACTAATCCTGCTGTGGTGAGGCAGCGGATTACTGGCAGGTAGTCTGCAGTTAGGCCGCACCCCAGACCTTTTTTTAATGATTCCTTCATCACGCGTTTTAACGAGTGGTCCGGCATCGGCATTCGAACCGAATCTTGTAATCATGCTATAGGCTGATGTGCTGCCAACTCGGAATATTTTAATTCATTCCCAAGTCCCAGTAGCCAGCTCGGCATTGGCAACCGGTCACAGTTGCTAGCTGGGAATGCATTCGCAACTGGAAATGTGTTCCTAGTTGAACTGGGACCAGTTGAAACCAGTTGGATCCCCAGTTAGGAATTTTCACCTGAGATAGGAGTGCAGTTGCCAGTGGCGTACCAACTCTTTTGCGAGTGGGGGGGGGGGGGGGGGGGGCTAGCTTACCTCACTCGTCAGCCGAGATATAGGTCGCAGGTTCGGTTCCTGCCCACGGCAAGTTATCTTTTCACCCACTTTTATTTTTCAGATTTACATCACAATTTGGTCTAATAACTTCCCCTTTACTTTCCTTGGCATTATTGTCTGTTGGATCTCATTAATATTGTGTCAAAACACGAATATATATATATATATATATATATATATATATATATATATATATATATATATATATATATATATATATATATATATATATATATATATATATATATATATATATATATATATATATATATATATATATATATATATATATATAATGAGATACAACGGACAGTAATGCCAAGGAATGTACAGGGGAAGTTATTAGAACCAATGGAATGTAAATAAGAAGAAAGAAAAGTGGATGAAAAAATAACCAGCCGTGATATATATATATATATATATATATATATATATATATATATATATACATTTCGAAATTTAATCACACTTTAACCAGCCGAGGAATGGCGCCCTTAGCCCAATTTTTGGGTCCATTATGCGACGCAGAATCTTACTATCTTCCTATCATGCCTCTTTGTCTGATTATGCTGGCGCCTATCATCTACGAATACCACAATCGTTTAATAAATTTATCATGGATGTTAGTTGTCGGGACGGAGGAGTACCAAGTCTTAACGAAGATACATCTACGTTAAACGGGGCTATAGTTGCCAAACACCGAAACATACATTCGGCAGGCTCTCTTTTACCAATGTGCAGTAAGCATTTAATTGCCCCTGTAAAGGCGTGTTTTACTTTCGTGTTACATGCCGATTCCTCTAACGAAGGAGTTTTCAGGGAATGATTGCTTTTGTATCATTTCATAAGTATCGCACTTTCTTGCATATATTCAGGCATGCGTGTATTATAATTCGTAGTCTGAATACTGTATCTGTAGCATGCAAATATTAATCATATTGATATGGTTATATTACTTTTGTGACCTTTTTATCAACTTCTCAACCGTTTTCTTTAAAAATATATAATTTTTGGTGTTATGGGGGGGAGGGTAATACATTGTTTACATTCATTGTATTTGTGTCAACATTTCTTGAATGACCCCAGGCGTCTGCATAAATAAACCAGCACAAAAGGTGCAAACAAAATATTACTTCGAAAGAACAAAATGTGGTTGATTATAATGTTAAACTCTCCCTTGTTGCTTCGTCTCGAAATAGCCGTTAGCTGTATATTGAACTGAATTGAGTTTATTGTGCAATAAGGTGGCGAGCAAACCAGGCGAAAAAGCTGCACTGAGCAGCTTATGGTGAACCTTGAGCGAACATTGGTGTAAACAGTCTTTGTCACGCACACAGCACCAGCTTGTCACGCGAGGCAACAAATGACGTGAAAACGACTCATTGCTTAATGACCACTTAAGCACGACCTCAAAAAAATTAAGATCATAAACCATTTTCGATATGGCATATTGTTTTCCACTCGTTCTTCGGCATTTCAAATTTTCCGTGTGCCACAAAATCGCCTGCTTGTTGTATGACGTCACGCCGGAGAGCATCTTCTTCTAAATGTGTAATTCAAGTATGCTAGCTGCCAATCACACAAGCAGCGGCTACATATAGCAGCTGGCAAGATGGATTATAAGTTTAGTAAAAAATTTCCACAAGCAGCATAACGGTGCTTAGTAGTTTGTGAGCGTATACATATCTGTGAGCTCATACTTGCTGAGAGACATGGGAATAGAGAGAAATAAGCAGCGCTGCATGTGTGTGCTTATTTGCTGTCCGAGATGTATTTTGAGCTGTAAAGGACAATTCAAGCTGAGTGAAACAGAACTAGCCTGATTCCAAACTAAGCCTTCATAGCGCAAAAAAAAAAAAAAAAACACGGTATTTAACCTTAATTCTCTCTGGTCCGATGGGTCAAGTTGTGGGCAAGCTTAAAAGTTGAGCTTAATTCCTACTGAACTCGAGTCCACTGCTTTATTCGTGGCCACTTTGCAAGCTGCCACTATGACTCCAAGTTACCATAAGCAAGGCCGATCAGGTTTATCATAGACTAAAGTGGAAATAATTTTTGGCCTTTTAGTACAGAAAAACTTGAATATCAGAAATGATTCGTCACACTCATCGGCTCACAACAGCTTCGACAGAGCAGCGGTGATGGTATATCCTTTTCAAAGACAATACTTTTCCGGAAGCAGTAAATGCTTTGACTGGTCTATAAACAGTTTACTCGTTCCCATCCGTAACTGCATCAAGAAGTCACAGCAGAATAAAAACATGAACAAGTGATGCAATATTATAGGACCCCTGTTCAGCGCTTGCCTGCTCGGCAATACTACAGGACAAGACGCGAAAGCTTCGCATAGGCGACCAGCACCGCAAAGAGCCTACAAGAAAAATCATCACAGCAGAAATGCTGGCGAAATTTCGCTCCGTTGTAACAATGCCTCGTAACATTGTTGTTCTTCAGTGATTACTATTGCGACGGAAAACTTCGCCTTGTTAGTTCCCCCAGCGCGCAGTCAAGAGCGACCATGGTGCACTGTATAAAGTGTGTGTGTGGGGGGGGGGGGGGGGGGGAATCAGCCCCCCCCCCCCCCCCCCCCAGCTGATGCGCCTATAGCCTGTTGCACTTTCTTAGCACTAATATATAATACCACATGACCGCCTATCAGTTCTCAACTTCACATCGTAGCTCGCCTAGCCTTCTATTGGCTGGCTGATGAAACTCCACATTTCGTAAAGAAAAAAAAAAAAAGAAACCCGGTGCGGCTTCAAACTTCTGACCTTGCCGCTTAGCCCAGCTTAGTGTTCTGGATGATCGACCCTCTTTCTCGTGCGTTTAGTCTCTTCTAACTTCTATCTCGCTCAGTTTTGACATTATTAGCTTCAAAATGTCCGCAACGTTGAGGTTTTGCCAGGGCAATACCTGGCACGTGCAGCTACTTTGACGTTTCCTGTCAACTGAAGAGTTGCGCGCTCCTGTTTTGCGAACTGATCAACTTTGTTGAGCGTACACGTTGCGGGTAGTCGGAATGCATGAAAGGTATCCGCGAAAAGTTTTGAATTGCTAAAGAAGAGACTACAGGGCGCTAGTCTGTATCCTATTTTTGTCGGCATTTTAGAGTGGCAAGTAATCCGTATTTAAAACGCGTTAAACATGGTTCGCATGCTGTTTAATGATCGCGGTGCAACTCCGCACACAGTCGCTGCGGCCACCGTGCGCTAGCTTTTCTACAAAGGAAATCTGGGCGTGGAGTGCCAAGGGGCGCTGTAGGCCGATTATGAATTCAAAAACTCGCGCTCGCGACGAATGGTTGGTACAATCGCCATCGTAGCACCAGCTTGTGGCTTATTTAGTTTTGTCGCCAATGGCGGTCAATCCAATCCAAAGCGCTGAGCGTCTAGCGTTGTTATGGTAGTGTATAGGTGTTCCGTGGTTGTTCTGCAACGTTTCGCGCATGTCTCAGCATCCGAGAACGCCTTTAGCGTAGCTTTTGTGAGACGTTTTAGTGCCAATGTCCACTATGAAGGTCGCTAGCGGACCGTGACGTGTCGAAACACGGTAGGTCGTCTCCACGTCTTCAACTTACGGAGGCGCGCTTTCAAAGGTGTTCTGTGGCACAACGATCAACTAGAGAACCATGGGAAAGTGCTGCATCCCGGGTTGTCGCAACTCCCGCGAGCGTATACCGGGCCTCACGTTCCACCAAATTCCTTCCAACGAACCGTATCGCACCTCGTGGATAGAGGCACTTACCAAAGCCGGCGTCAAGGCGTTCACCGAGTGGACCCTGGTCTGCGGCGAGCACTTCAGGCCCGAAGACTACAAGATGACGGTGCGAAAGAACTTCCTGCTGCCGTCGGCCGTGCCGTCCACGTTCACCATCAAGCCGTGCAAGAACGCGCCCAAGAAACGCGGTCGCAAGCCCAATGCCTTGCTCCAGCAACAGCAAGAACAGTTAGCTGCGGCGCGAGCTGGAGCGCCGCAGAGAGTCACAGTTCTGAGGTCTGTGGTGGCTGAAGGGAACGATTTCGCTAACGATGGCGACGAAGACTACGACCCCGTGAGTGACGGCGTGCGACGTAGAGGGCGTCCTCGCAAGCGTAAGGTTTTTACGGACATGGTGGTCTACATGCCCAAACTGACGTCCGACGATCAGCGGGACGAGAACGGGCAGACGCAGGCGATCACCCTGACGTTCCCGCGAGAAGACGGGGACGACCGCGGAGAGCGCGTCGACGCGACGTCGTCCTCAGGGACGCTGGAGACATCGGAAGCCGTGCGTAGCGAAGCGGTGGCCTCTGACGCGGAGGCGCTACAAGGTAGTGAGGACGTCACGGAGCAGCAGCCTCCGAAGAACC
Organism: Rhipicephalus microplus; assembly: GCF_043290135.1. NCBI lineage: Eukaryota > Metazoa > Arthropoda > Arachnida > Ixodida > Ixodidae > Rhipicephalus > Rhipicephalus microplus. The sequence continues at coordinate 52,711,291 of NC_134709.1, forward strand.
TCAACGTCATCGTGTTCACGAATCAGGCGCGCCCCGCTTCGACTTCCACGAATAGTCGAACCGACGACCACAGTAGTGCTGGCGCTGTCGTCGAGCGCTCGTCTGACTACCCGGGCAATCCGAGGCGACGCTGCTGCCAGATTCAGACGCAGCGGCTGCTATTCTACAAGAGCGTCATCACCAAGCTTAGGAAACGTGTGCTGGCCTTGGAGGCCAGTTTAGCTGAGAAAGAAAAAGAACTGGCTTCGGTCGAAGCCCAGGGAGACCCCGACATGGTTTTGTAGCCACCGGTTTTTAGGAACACACAGTGGCAACGACACAAGGCTGTCATTGCAATGAAGATGCTATGCACATGCTTTAGTTGACGTTCAAGTGTGACATTTATAAAATGAGGCATGCCAGTTGACTCACAAGATGGCCTTGCTCTATGTTGCAAAATAAAGGAAAAGTTTGTGGGCACTATTCCCTGACGGTCGCTTTTAGTGGTGGCATCACTCTGCTGACACTTCGCGTAGCATAATCGATGATATAACTTTTCTTACTTTGTCCAACCCATGTTCACATGCGCCATTAACTCTCATTGGTTCTCACTGGCTGAGTGTCGCAAAGTCGCACACAAAGTGATGCTATATGCCTAAGCGATCATTTAAGATCATTTCTCCATGTTCTCTCACCTACACAACTGTTGCTTACTGACCCTTCGCGGCAGCTGGAGGTTTCCTAGTAGATTGTAAACACAACCACTACTAGACATGCAAATTTCCTGAAGTGTTATATAGTTGGTCTCTTTCAAACGTGCAATTTCCTGTACATGTTTGCTTTTTTTGTTTATCGATGAAGCCTAGCTATAATTGGATACAACTTAAGTGCGGAGAAGCCCTGCACTTAAGCGAAGTGCGGTAGCTGATTTCCTCCACAAGTGAAGAAATAATCGTAGCAGAACAATCATTTGGGCTAGTAATAAGGGTTCGTTTTGAATGCAAAAAAAAAAGGGACGCAGTGCAGAAGAATTACTGAAGAAGAGGACAACAGAGGTGCACACTCGCGAGTAGAAGTTTATTAAAAAGCAGCACACTATATAGCTTACACAATTAGTACGTGGTGCAATTTCTCTCTCCTAAAAACACCAAAAGGCTATCACTTTTCTACAAAAAAATTATCAAGGTGTGTACACCTTGAGGGGGAAAAATCGAATGAAATAAAAATAAGCAATCATGGGGGCAGGGGGGTCCGTTTTATACTTTGCCCCACTATTTGCATTCAAAATGAAATAATCCTACTTGTGCACCCAGCATTACTCTTCGAAGGTGGGGACACAGGCCATCGTGTGAGTCCATCTTTGAGAAGGAAATGCCACGGACTTCTGAAGCTGTATGGAACTGTACCAGTTTATAGTTATTAAGAAGCTCAAGCACATGACTGTAGTAGGCCTCCTATAAATGGCATTATTGCATTTTGTGTAGACACAACTTAGAAGAGAGGTAGACATTTGTACAAATGTAATCGTTACTCTATGCACTAAATGCAACTAACAAAAGTGACAGAAAATTGGGCCATAAAAAGCATAGCGGTGGTTTCTTAACTGTATTGCAATTATTCTTACTTTAATGGAAGTAAATTAAAGTGCGGTAGGATCCGAGCCCACAACCTCTGATTTGCACGTTTGATGCTCTACCATTTGAGCTAAAATAGTAAAGCATCAGTAGAGTGGTAGAAAGGCGCTGGCTAACACTCTCAGGTAAGAAGTACACATGAAAATGCTACAAAAAGTGGATAAACGAGTCTTGTAGCTCAAATAGTAGAGCATCGAACACGTGATTCAGAGATTATGTGTTCAGATCCTACTGGTATAGACTGGTAATTTTTCGTTCTCTTTTCTAGAATACTTTTGGAATGCTTTGAAATGGACTTGCAGAAAAAAAAATTAGAGGATTCTCACGAGATTCAAGATCAAAGTGTTTTCTTTGGCTAGGTTGAAGAACTGGCGGGGTGGCATTTTATATTTGTCTTACCAAGAATGAGGCAATGCAGAGGCCAAATCATATTTGCACACAGGACTTGAGGCAACCAAAGAGTTTCCGACAACACTTTATACGTGAAAGGCAAAGATACCATTTTCTCAGTCTCTCCACGTCTTTCAACTTCTGTGGAAGCCCAAATGATGTGGAGAATAAGGATGCTCCCTTCGAATCTGGGGTTTCAAATACAGTATGCCTTGCAAACGTCAATATAAAAACAACAAAGTTTCGATGCTAAAAATTTTCGGCTTCAAATTTTACAGCCTTTGTGCCCCAATTTCAGGTCCGAATTGAGCCCCCACCTCTGCCACATCTATCATGTCCATGTTGGAACCACTATTTTCTTGAGTCAATACATTTGGGAATGTAGCAGATCTTGAAAGGCAGTTTTGCCCTAACACGAGAGTGTGGGATATGAAGCGTATTAAAGATCTGAAGGGACTACTGCCAATCAGACGTTGACTGTATTTGTCTTCGGGAAGTTCGAATAGGGGAATTCCGGTGGAAATTGAATCAAATAGCAGACTATTTTAAAAAATACTTTATATTTTGAGTGTTCATGCACTCCTATTTTTCTGCCCAGTGACTCTTCAAGCAGAGTGCTTTAGAAACCGAGGGCAAGTTCGAGGCCCACATACAAAACTATGGGAGAACAGCATACAGCAGTCGTTAAAGGGGCCCTCGAATTCCAGAGCAGTCTGAGCGATAAGCTCAAACTTCGTTGACCAAGATGCCAATGTGTTGGAAAAAATGCTCAATAATTTTTCGAAATGCTACCTACACTACTATATAACGGAACAGTTGGATCTACATCTCTGGGAGTTTGCAAGATGTAAACTTGGAGCGCTATCTTTGGCTCTGGGCAAACTGTGTGCACCTGTCCCGTGCGCTGGTAGTGCAGAAACAAACGTAAGTGGCAACAGCGGATAGACGTACGTCATCTTTACCAGGTGCATAAATAACTCTTTCAGCCATGCTGTCGTTTGAACATTCATCTTGCTCCGAAATATTTCCAGTTGGTGGCGACATCATAGAATTTCAAACAGCATTGAATGTAAGCATAGCTATCTGCTAACCAAAAACAGTGATGATCCGCAACAATTGCATCAATTAAAAAACCCTCCGACACTCTTTCAGCGGGGTCAGAAATTTTGCCATTCACTTGTCAAGGCTCCTCTGAACACACAAGCTAAACATTGTAGCGCAACCTGCGGCCTGGAATTCCCAATATTAACTAGTTTCCAGTGATATTCGGAGGTAATACAAAGTACTGTTGAAAAATTGTGCCCGAGGCAGATAAAACTTAGGGTTTTACATGCTAAAGCCATGATTTTATTACAAGCCATGCTGTAGGAGGGCTCTGGAAATATAAACTTTCGAGTGTTTACTCTAACACATCCAACATCGCACAGCACTTGGGCCTTTAGCTTTCAGCCTCCATCAAAACGAGACCACAGCGGTCGAAATCGAACCCGCAAGCTTCGGGTCGGCAGCTGAGCACAGGAACCATACTGTTCCAACATGGCAGACTACTGAAGAGGACACTATGATGGCACTTAGAAGCACAAAAACGCATGAATGGAGAAGAATAGAGCACAAGCGCCTGTCTTGAGTTGTTTTAATGCGGATGCATTTCTTTGTCGGGCTATGTCAGGCATCCAGCGTTGCCTGCGGTGGTACCCACGTGCGGGCGGGTGTTATCTCTCCACTCTCACTACCTCTCCCATAGCAACAGCGCTTACCTTCGCCTCTAGCAACCAGAACATGTGGTGGGAGAGAGTGTAGGTGCAGTGCTTTGCCGCTTATTCTCTCGCCCTTCGTGCCCTCTCACCCCTGCGCCCCACTCTCCCGTCCGCTTGCTTTTCACTCTCGACCGTTCGCTGGCTAGGCGCCTCTCAAGGCGATGGCACAAGTCGGTGAAGACATGGCCGGCGTCAATGATACTTAGCTCTTGGCACAAGAAATGCATTCGCATTTCCTCACGATTTCTTTCGGAGGAGGCACTTTTTTGTGTTCTTCTGCTTCATAGTACCATCATGGAACCTTAGAAACTCTCCGAAGAGAATAATTCTGGATGCACTCGAGAAGCCCTAAAGTTTTGAAATAAACACACAACACAGAGCTTTCTTTTACTTAGTGAAATCAGATTCGTTTTATTTTATACCTTACACTTGGGTAGACATCTATGTACAAAAGAAAAACAAAAGAAGGGGGAGGAGGACTGGAACCAATCGCACGCTTTGGCGGCGACTAAATCTGAGAAGAGGAATGACCAGTACACTGACTGCTATGTATACAGATGCAAGAAGGAACAAAAAGGGCAAGGAAAAAAAATAGATATACACAACAGACCACATACGCAGCTTTTTAGCAACAACAACTGCTGCGTTCAATTATATATATATATGTATATGTATATATCACAAAGCACTAGATTCCGAGACTGATCGAAACGAACATGTAGGGAGGGTGGGGAACACGTACAAGGTCAGAACATGGCGTTTTGGACAGGAACTTCTGTGTAGCCGAGTGCAACTTGAAAAAAAAAAAAGAACAAAAATATAAAAAAAAACGCTGCATCGAGAGATTCAAGAGATTTTTTTCGAAAACAAGACGAGTGAAACGTAAGAAAAGCAACAGCGAGAGGCATCGCATGCCACACAAGTTGCGAGACGCGTGGGCGTCTTGCGTTCAACAGCGACAATAAACGTTAAGTCAACAATCCTTTGTTTTAAGAGAGAAGGGCGAGGCTAAAAGTGCGAGGGTCTTTGGGAAAATTATAGTAAGAGTTTAAGGTGCAATTTGGACAACAGGTGCAAACGCCGACAGCACACCAATGTGCCGGCAATATTCTGGCACATTAAGACGGCCTGATGAATATCAATAAAAAGAAAACAGGCATAGAAAAAAAAACAAGTACTACAAGCTTTCGTGATAACTGCCGTCAACAAAATTTCACGTTTCGGACTGCCAAGTTTGGGTCGATGATAAGGAGTAAGCCTCTGGCCAACATGAGTTTAATTCAAGCAGCCCTGTGTTGCTGAAAGTCGGCAAACTTAAAAGCTTGCTTTGATGGTTAGGATAGTTACTTGTCTGGGGTTAATGCATGAGGGTGGTTGAAAAAAACAAAAAAAAAAACTTGCCTATGTACACCTTTTAGAACGTTTGCAATTACTCATTGTGGAGGAAGTTTAAGTTCATCCAAAATGCAGTGCTAACAAGTTTCGGGCAGTTGACTTGAAGCGCACATTCAAATGAAATTCACCGACTTTTCATTGTCGGCATTCGTTGCACGTTTTGACAGCGTCAAAGGCATTTATTTATGCAAATTGCCCATGAGCAACAAGCAAGCGAGAATATTCTGTCACTTTGGTGACTTCGCGAGGCCAACGGGCAGAAACTCTAAAAGCTGTGGCTCGCGAGTGCTAACTCTCAGCGTTCAATACTGGTGGGACACACAACATCCAAATGACCGTACCACGTGCAACCAGAAAGAAATGACGTGGTTCTAACATTCAAAAGCTGCTTTTATGAGACATGCAGCTAATGCACCGGCCCTTTCGGGAAATATAATCAACGAAGCGCAGCACTTTCAGAAATGAAATAAAATGCGCCTGCTGGAACATACGGGCGAGATGTGCTAAAGGAACACAGTGTGAGATTTTGCTTTCTTTTAATACATGGCTAGTGTAAATTGCTGCCACAAAATAAAACTGAACACGTGTGGGCCCCTGCTCTGCCAAGAAAGCTCGGCGAGAATAGCTAATCGTAGTTATAATTATAGTAGTAAGCACTGCCTCTGCATTCGAACACAGGTGTATATGTCTATACATATAATGAAACTGTCAATAAGTTAAGTTGTCACATTTTTTTTTCTACATTTGCACAAAAACAGCGGATTTCAACAATCTCACGATGCTACTGTACAAGGAGGGCTAAAAGAAATTGCCCACATTCACACAAAGCCACGAGAATCACTTGGATATGCTTCGCTGTCTTGTGGTTCGACAATGACTGTGTCTTTAAGCTATGAATTTTCTTTGCCCTCCTGCCACATGTCAATCACGCTGCTTGCAAAAAAAAAAAAAAAAGGAGTTTTTAAAAGCTTGTTCGATTCGTTGCCTCCGCGCCGGCCAAAACAAAAAGTACCAGGGAGATTCCGCAACATCGTCCAGTCTTGAGCACCTAAAGCTCACATCACATCTTATACTCATGAGAAACAAATGGATATATATATATTTTTTCACTCGATGCAAAAGGTGGTGCAATGAAATAAATAATCCCTCCAACTCGAAAAAAAGAAGAACTAAAAACAAAGACTACCCAAAAGAGACTCTCAAAGAACACAACCTACAAAACAGTTTCTCCCAACCCAACCCACAACCTCGATGCATTAAGATCGATGATAAACTGAAAATAAATAACAGTCGCTCGCTCGTTCGATTTCACAAATCGACCGATCGCTCACGTGTGAATGCAATGCCAAATGCTTGGTCAGTCCCCAGACGGACGTGGTTATGTTTTTTTTTGAACATATTTTTTTCAGTTTTGCTTAGCTTTAGGGTCTCCCTGGCCACACTAGCTTTGCGCATTCTGAAACTCGCACAATGTACAATGCCTCGCGAGATAGGAGATGCCCTCGCGCAATACACACAAGCGGCATGATGTACAGGGAAAGACACCAAAATAGTGAGTCCCGGTTTAGCTATGGTGAACAGGAAACAGCAATCCCATGCCACCATTGCGGGCTTGCACACACCCTCCCCCGTCGCACCTTCGGCACATTCAACACTCGTCGCGTTCATTACCCAACAGAGACACACAACAGTCTCAACACCTTCACTCTCACACAGTCCAACATCGTCTGCCGCGAGGCCACTGTGATCAATCGGTCCGCTGCACAATCTCGATGCAGTCGTCTGCTACCGAGCCACCTGAACCAGATGCACCAGGTTCCTGCGCAGACGGCTGTCCGCAGCGATGACATTCTGCTGCTTACCACTAAGCTCATTGGCCGTCTGCTGCAGATATTGAGGTCCACCATATGCTTGCACAAATGATCGTAATCTACAAGATGTGAATTCCAGTCTGTCGCTTGCAAACACAGTCTGTCTGCTTCAAGGAACAACGCAAGTCTGCAACACCAGCACAAACTTTTTGACTTATATGGTAAAGACCTCATGATGTCTTGGAAGTGGCAGCTGGCCACTAGACGATGGATAGCTCAAGGAGCAATTTCAATGCTGGATTGCCGGTCTAGGCATCGGTAACATGATGTTCGGCAGCACTCACGACAGGGGTGTACGAAAAGCGACCGGTGTCCAACCAGTCGCGCAACAGTCAGTTTTTCTGAGTCACTACCCTGCCGAAGAACCTGCATGAATGGTGACAGACGGTTCGAACCAACTTTGCGACACTCTGCGAACAGACGACACCAATATACTCGGCAGGAGCTCAAAGTCCTGCTCTCGCTCTCGGCCTCGACTTGAGGCCGCTTTCCTTGATGGGGCTTGGTGCCTCACGAGGCAGTCTTTCCTGGCGCACACGCACACACCACTTGTGGCCGAAGAAAAAAAAATGAAAGTCTTGCTCTCTAATTGCAAAATAATGTCCCGACCACGAAAAATGTGGCTCTTCACACTTCTAGCGGGTAGGCGACTATACAAATTCATTTGTGCCTGGTGATGTCAATGGTTCCATGCTCTGCAATATGAAAAGATATATATATATATTACATTAGTTACATATTCAATTTAATGTAACAGCTCATCTAAGGTCAAGAAGCGCTAATTAAAGTCACAAAATAAGTGCCTCGCTACGTAAAATGCACATGCAAATTTCCTGCCTACGAATAGACCCACTAGAGCGCATACACTGAATGTGTCACAACAGTGCTACTGCTCCAACAAACGACTTCGGACACGGCAGCTTACAGTGGAAGTCATGTTGCAAAACTGACAAGGAACGGTGATGAGTTTCTTACAGATGCCTCTCAGCAGCCATCAGTGAAAAGTGAATTGACTACCTCAGTTGTGGTGAACCACCACACATACCTAGCCACATGTTGGCAGCATAAACTACAAACTTACTGTATTGCCACACAGCTTACTAGTGACTTGACTAAAAAGAGTTCAGTGACAATGTCAACCTGATAGCACGCATCACTAGCACAAATTGAAACATAAGCGAAAAATGACTGATCCAAATGAGTGTTCTCCACAGTGACATCAGGCTACGGTATTTATCTATGGTATTCGTTTGTTAAAAGCCTGAAGTGTATGCTTAGAAGCCTCAAATCAGACACTACTACAAAAGAGCCTTTTTAAGACCGGACAGCATGTTTAGAGCAGTTCCGAAATTTCACAGATTAAGTTTATACTGATAGTGTACATCAGCTGATATCGCTATCAACACTGTGCTAATAGTGCATCGAAGACAAACTAACCGGGGGGTAAGCCCTGGCTGGCTGGTACTGGTTCTTTTCTAAGCTAAACTGGTCTTCTGTTGTCTTCCTGTACACCGGGTTGTCAAAGTTCATGCTTGTAATGTTCCTCCTCAGGTACTGTCGGTACACAAGGTACGCCACCTGTGCAAAAGAAAGATGGCACGTCGAATATAAAGCACGGAAACCGATGCTGCTTAGAAGCAAACGAAACGTTTCACTGCCACCTAGTTGAACATGATGTTGATCTTGAATGTAAATTTACGGTGTCTAACACCAATTATAGCGGTGTGATAGTGGCAGACGGCAGCACTCACGCAACGGCTAATTAAGGAATTTTTTTTGGTTGAATGCGGGTGCAAGGAAAACAAGCTCAACAAAACTTATTGTTGGGCTTGTTGGCTATTCGTCCTACTGCAAGATAATTAGCGCAACTTTGACTCCCGAAAACACTCGCACAAACACTCACTCATTGACCCGTGTGTTCAAGTGTCTTACTTGGGTGGATGAGTGAGTTTTCGGGAGTCAATGTTGCGTTAATTACGTTACAATACGACAAGGGGAATGGGCCTTGCGAGCAGAGTAGACGACAAGCGATTCACCAGTGCCCTCGATTCAAAGGAGAAAAAACAACAGCTGATGGCGCTGCATTTGCACCACCTACATGGCATTTCCACTTCAGTGGCACCATTTGAACTTTTGCAGTACCAGTTCCATGGACCACACCGCAATTGAACAGACCTTATGTATTGCAGTGCTACGAAAAGATGCCCCAGAAAGTGCTATTGTGTTTAGGGCAAGAAGAAAAGACAAGCCAATCTAAGGGCGCGAGGAGAATGATTCGGAAGCAACATCACCTGTTGTCGAATACATTTAAACCTCAACATACCGAACCAGGATATAACAATTGAAATATCAGTTACAATTAAGTAAATAAAAAATACTCTTGCATTTGATACAGTGATAAAAATAACCTTGATAACAAATTTTCAGATATACCGAAATATCGGTTACAATGAAGTAAATAAACAATAGTCTTGCATTAGATACAGGAGTTAGAAATAACATGACGAATTTTCAGATATAACAAACTCATTTTCTCGCAAAATGAAACTTTAATATTAGGTTCAAGTGTACACGCAACCGACGCACTTACCAGGGTGATGACGACAGCCAGGCTGCCGAGAACGCCCATGACGATGCCTGCAATGTGTCCCGAACCCAGCTGCGAGAACAGGTTGCGACGGTCCAGCGCCGACTCCGCGTGCCCAGGGACTCCCTCACCGGTGGCGTGGCTCGTGTTGTACACCACGCTCTCATCCGTGACTGCCGGCACAGTGGGGACTTTTCCACTGGTTGCGGGTGGTAACGTTTGTATTGCTGCATGAAAGCAAAGAATGTTAAAGAGCACATCAGGCAAACCAACATGGAGAGAAAAGTGTGGCCAAAATAACTAGTCAGTTTACGAGGTGCATTGGCTGCAGACATCTATACGATCCTCTTGAAGTTCTAGAGGGTTTGAAGGAGTCATTTTTTGTAAAATCTTTTTTCTTTGTTGCTAACAGTACTGAATGGGAAGGCAGTTTCAGTACTGATTTTCAGTTTGCCTTTTAAAGTTTTTGCTTGCATGCCAAATTACACTAGGAGCATAAGCTTCATCAAGAAACATGGCACTTATCTTCTGCTTGTTTTCTGTATGTAAACAGAAAAACTTGATTTATTTACGTGATAAATGCAGCCATGTGTGTCTTGAGGCACCTGAAGCTGAGCTCCCAACAAGGTCTTCTATAGATCAAACAGACTGCCCTTCTTTTATGCTTTAGAAACATATTAGCTGTTGAGGCATAGGAATTCTGCCAGCAACACAAGTAAGCCAGGTTAGCAAGGTTATAGAACCGCTGTCGTGCTTTATTCGAGAAAAAGTATTTACATTTGGCAGTCAGCCAGGTCCAGCAACAGCTCGTAATGACAAAAATATGCATTTACCATACTTCCTCACCACTGCGATCAGCATGGCTTTAGCAGGAATCTAGCACAGCAGCTGTGCGCTATAATGTTACACATGTTGGTCACTTGAGTGCTTATATCACCATTTGGCTCTTTCCTAGTACGTGGGTTCATTGCGTTTGCACTCCGTAAAAGAATCCAGCAAATACACCTTTCTGTTCTGGTTAAGCATGCCTCATTTAGACTACTAACCCAACTACACTTCACTCAGATGGCAATATTTGAATACATCAAAGTACTATGCATGCTCTCTTATGTGCCTTTGCAGTGCTGAGAGAGAGAGCTCCCACCTGTATCGGCGGAAGAGTTGCAGAGGAGGCTGGACCCAGAGGAAGGCAGAGAGGATGAAGAAGAAGAAGGTGCAAGAGCGGAAGAGGAAGAGTTTGGAGAAGACGATGCGGTGGCCGTCTGCACGGTCACGTTGGCAGCGTCGCCATTCGAGAGCGTTTCGTTCGAGAGGACACAGCCCTTCGGTACTTCTTCCGTACTCGCTTTTCGTTGGGGAAGCATTGAGAGCACGGGAAAGGACACCGAGGCAAATCGGTGCGAAGAGGGTGCCGAAGGGATACCGAGGAGGAGTTGATCAAGCGGGAGTGGTGTAAAGAGGTGTAAAAACAAACGTGCAGGACCAAGTAAGAGTTTAAAAAGCACGAGTTTGGAAGCGAAAAGAAGCAGCAATGGTTATGTACAAACACGAGAAAAAAGAACAGAGTAAAGGGCAAGTGCATAGGGCCAAACAAATAGGTTTCAAAAGGGCGCAACAAGGTGGTTACACAAGGGCACCGACGAAAACACCAACAAAGGTGTCGGAAGAGAGTAAGATGCCAAATGCGAGTAAATGAGTGGTTGGGGAGAGATATTGAGGCGGGGCAAATGAAAAGGGACAAATTTAAAAAAAGGGGGGGAGAGGAATAAACCAGCAGTAAATATCGTGCAAAAAAGGCAAATAACAGTAATATAAAATGCAAAAAAAAAGGTCCAGCAAAAAGCAAGACGAAGGAGGAGGGGTTGAGAGTAGGAGAAAAAAAAAGAATAACAAGACAGTCATTAGAAAAGAGGTAATGATAGTGACAAAGACAGATTGTTGATGCAAAAATCGCCGCTTTTTCAATGCAAAGCTCAGAACCATAGGTGACATGGGAAAACACCTCGCAAGTGGATGGAAAGCGATGATCTAGAAAAAATCCTCGTCAGAAAACTCCTAGGATTACAGCAGTTAACGAAGTGCAAGCTCACCCATAATCCTGCAGTTGCGCCCGTCTTCCTGGAGTTCCATGCCGTTGGGGCAGGCGCACGTGTAGCGTGCCGAGTGGATGCTCAGGATCGGTGCCGGGAGGCAGAAGTGGGAACACATGCCATTGGCCCGCTCACAGTGGTTGACGCCTACAGGTAAAAACGAGGCAAGCACGAAGTGGCAAGTCAGTCAGAGAGCTGCATCAGTCCAGCATAACGAACATGGCTATAACAAACATGCCACATAATGAATTATTGGATATAAGAAACTGTCATAACCAAATGCGTTTTACCTATACGTTCATCGCCAATACCAGTGTCAAACAAACGTGCCGACAACATACCTATCACACGTGTTATGAAGCTAGTTTGACAACAGATGCTGTTCTGTAGTAACGAGGCGCATGATCGTGCAAATCACAAACGGTAAACACCTGTCAGTATCATAATTTACATCGCCTCACTGATGGTTTACTATGTACCATTTCATTATTAGCATAGCGTAAAAGCTAAGGCTATACCAAACAAATTTTGAGGGGAAAAATGTTTTGTGACCAGAAAGAGAACAGAAGTGATTTGAATGCAAGAACAACCAATGCCACTTTTACCAGTTTTTTTCCTTCAACGATAGGGTGATCCAAATCCAGCTGGCAGTTAGTACTGCACTAACACAAAAAATACACTTGCTGTGCAGTGTAAGTTGACATTTACCTATTTAACTGAGTGAGAGAAGTCAATCAATACAGCAAGTTATTATCAAATGAAGCAAATGCAAATGTATGTCACTCAAACCTCATTATAACAAACTTGCATCTTGCGTAAAAATAAGTTCGTTATATTCAAAAATCCATTATAAAGGTATATTTCTAACACTGTTTATTGCAAGGCTATTCACTTACTTTCTTATCACCAATATTTCATGACATTCAAGTTCCTTATATCAAGGTTTGAGTTGCACGCACTTTTCTCAGTTCTAAATCTTAGTTTTTGTTTTCTTTGGAAAGTAAGTGCTCGAATGCAAAGTGGCACAATGCGGCAACGAAACATGCATATGCTTGTGCAGACTTCTCACCTTGCGGTTGCTTGTAGCTGTGGTAGACGTGGACATCCATGGGCGAGAAGACCCCGTTGGCAATGTGGGTAAGGTTCTGGCCAGTAAACTTGTTCACTTTGTTGATCACCTCAGACTCCCAGTCAGTCCAATACAGCCAGTCCTGCACAATAAAGTGCATATGCAAAACTTGAAATGGATGCAAATTTTTTCAACGTCTGCATCCACATGACTTATTAACCAAGCTTGAGAAGTTGAAAACAGTGCTAAGCTTTGCATATAAAAAAATGTTTTGAATCTTCAGCGGAATTAAGTTTGTGTGGCAGACATGCCTCGACCCAGACTCGCAACCTGTGGGATACTCTTCGTTGCGCTGCTTTGAAGTCAGCTGGCAATTAAAGTCAAATGTGTGAATATAACATTTAAAATTACATCACCCCTTGTTTAAGGTGGATCTTACTTCCATTCCAGTCCCTCTTACATTCCTATATTTATTGATATAATCGTTTCATATAATCATTTTGCTCTTGATAGTATCATGCTTCAGCTGGCACCTGTCCTGATACTTTTATGAACTGCCCGCTGAACACTTCAGTGGCCATTATAACAATATAGTTGCTCTCTTGCCCTGCCATTATCATTTATGTAGCAAGGGCTCACCTCGAAGACATCTATGGAGAACGGATGCTTCACAAATAGTGGTGTAGAGAGGACAACTCGGCGGTGGCTTCCGTCGTAGTCGGCACTGCTGATCAGGTGTAGCTTGGCATCAACCCAGAACAGCCGCTTCGTCAAAAAGTCTGCGCGAAATTATCAGAACAAAAGTACAATTCGCGTTAGCCAACAGTAACACGGAGCAGAAGCAGCACACAACTCGTGAATCACCGCACAATAGGTGCTGGCAGGTTCGTACCAACAAACTGCGACAATTCAATCGCTGAAAGGCACTATTTCAATAGATGAGCGCTGCAAGCACCACACACCTTCAGCTGGCAAATGCAGAGATCACGCAATGAACGCCTACCGCTAGCAATGTCACTGCAGCACAACCAGTATTCCTTCAGTTACTTTACCAGAAAAACAAAGCCCTAGAGTACATGCATCCTAGACTCTCACACTCCACACAGAAGCAAGCATCTATTTCATCTTCCTGGCGCATGTGTCGCACACTCTTTCATGGAGATTGATAAAGCACGAATGCAAACTTTGTTAAAGAACAGCCAGTTTATTCCCAGATCTTGTGAATCTCGATATATATAGTTCTATAACTGTAGCATATTAGTTCAAACATGTTCTGGAGTGTCAACACAGACAGCAAAGCACTCACCAATTGTAAGTCCGTTGGGCCAGAGAATGTCCGTGGTGACAATAGCCGATCGGTGCGAGCCATCCATGCCAGCCCGCTCGATCTTTGGCTGCTTGCCCCAGTCAGTCCAGAACATCCAGCTGTTAGCGGGAGAGATATTTAAATATTAAGAGAAGGCAGCTACAGCTATATGTGAATTTCGACATCTTGCAGAGATGCATACTATCACTGCCTGTAACAATGTGCTAATGCGCCAACACATTTTGTTAGTTAACACAGGACCGCACGACCAATCTTCTAACAAATTGCAGACTGGCGAACTGTGAACTACACCGTGCTACAAGCTATGCCCTGTAACAAGTCCGCAGAATTATGCCTATGAAATGACGGAAAGCAGTTTGAAAGATGGAACAGACAAAAAAAAGGAAAATTTACGAACACTCATTTGTGGCACAAAGCCAAGAAGAAATCTATACCGATTTCTCAGAAAGAAATCTATACCGATTTCTCAGAAATAAATCTTGGTTGCCAAAAATTTCACCCCTATCGAACCAGGGACCAATGCCCTTATGAGACAGTAACTCTACCAATACTTTCTTTCCAAGAAATCCATATGCATTGCTTTGTCACTTCATATTATTAACAAGTGGTTGTTCTTTTCCTTTTCTTAACCCTTCTACCACCTTGCTGGACTCCATCAAACCGGTTTACAGCATAGCACTTTTATACCAATTTCAATATAATAAACATTGAATTGTATGCAACAAAATGGCCTTTTTATAAGCCAAGAGATGTCACTGACCCTTCCAGTGGGTTAACAACGATCGCACGTGGCTCGTCGAGTTCCTCGGAGAAGAGCGCCCGTCGCATGCGCCCATCCAGGTCCGCAACGGAGATGAGGTTCCGAGCCGTGTCCGTCCAGTAAATGTGGTTGTAGATCCAATCGACGGCCAGGCCGTCGGCAACGTGAAGGTCCTTGTCAATTATCACCTTGACAGGGGTTCCCTTGTCAATGGGTGCACTGTAAAAGAACACATTATTGGGATGCATTCCAAGCTGCACTTCAGCTGTCAAATTTGCTGCCTCACTCTGTAATTTATGTGAGTAAGAGGCTGAGAAAAGGAATTTTCATTGTGCAATCAGCACTATTGTTTAAAGAAAAATGCGTGCGGGAGGGTTCTACGTAAACCACTCTATCACGATTGTCCCCTTGTAGCGAATGTGCCAATGTGCAAGCGCTAGCAAATGTGCAACCGCTAGCAAATGTGCAACGTAGTTACTGGAAAAAAAACTCACTTCTTTTTAGAGTTTTCATGAGAGCTCTGTCAGAAGGCTAAAGCTATGCAAAGCTTTCCAAGATGACAAAGAAATCTTGGTTAACAAGAGTCTTAAAGGCAGCAGTATAACACAAGCTCACAGCATGTGTGACAATTCCGCCGGGCAATCACCTTGCTAGTTTATGTGTTTTAAAAGCAATGATAGCCTTCAAGCGATGGAGACAATGCAGACTAACGAAGACAAATAGTGCACACCTGCTAATGACTTCATCAACGGTGTCGGACCAGATGACCGTTCCAGTGCGGTAGATGTAGTCGGTGGCAATGGTGCTCCTCAACTTGGAGACCACCTCGACGTATTCACCGGTCTCCAGGTTGATCTTGCGAATGTCGTTTCGGTTAGCAAAAAGCAGGTAGGGCACACCCTCTGGAACCGAAGGGACACAAGAATGGTTGAAATCTGGAGCTTCGCTTATTTCACTTGTTACTCATTATTTCGACCTTGTAATAAGCATTGAAACAGCCTAAAAGCCTACATCTTGGCTGAACAGCACACACGGGACGAGGACGGAAGAAAAGAACACAGACAAGTGCCGACTCGAAACTAACATTTATTTGGGAAAGAAACAGATGATATATAGGTGGTCACTTAACAGGAAATTCATAAAACACTAAACGGCAAAATAAACCAAACGCGTCGCAAGCAATGGGAAAAAATTATAACATTGGTATCATCTTCTGCAGGTACCAGACAGATAGCTGAATTATGCGTCGCTGAGCACAATTGACGGCACGCTGACACACATCGTTTTTTCTTCGGATGCGAAAGGCTTCAATCACTTCTCTTGCAAGTTGATTTCTTTTACATGACAGTATAATTGTATCGTTGAATAAGGGTACGCAGGCACATTCGCAACAATGAACGGCGAGGGAGAACGGTTCTGACTCTGATAATGAGCGTCCGTGCTCTCGCAGGCGAACGTTGATGCATCTTCCGCTTTGGCCAATGCGCTTGTCTGTGTTCTTTTCTTCTGTCCTCGTCTCGTGTATGGTGTTCAGCCAAGATGAACCCATACCAACTCACTCAAGCTTCTGTTCTAAATGCCTACAACATAGAAGGATAGCTACATCAGAAAGCTGGTAATACGTTTCAATATAAAACTGAATGCAAATGAATGCTGTTGGACAGAGAAGGAAAACCTGGAGCACTTGAGGTGCGTTTTTCCCTTCTTCATCCAGCCCAATATATTTGGACTCAAAGTTCGATATGAAGATGTCTACTACAACTTGTCTGTGAAGATAGTCACAAATCAAAATGTTATACTACGATAATCATACCTCATAATTTTTGAAAGATACAAACTAGCAACAAAAGCTCAACTCAGTGAAAGCATGCAGCATATACTGCACAGCTGATAATACACTAGCAGTGTCTGTCATTTGTGTCACGTGCATCTGTAATCGACTAGCAAAAGTGCATTTAGAGCCAGCAACACCACACCATCTAGTGGAAATTGCCCACTTCTTGCAACTTTGATACAGTGTGCACTTATGCACAATTAAGCTTCATCAACGCAGTCATTTTACTGAAACACTCTTTCTTTGACTACAAGTACAGTGTATGATGAACAGAAGAAAGAGTACCATGCAATAAACTCACTATATCGCACTCTACACTAGCGATACTATGCATTCACTGACCTTTGGCCTTGCATCGGTGGTGATCCCTTGGCTCTAGCATGTAACCCTCAATGCACTCGCACTTGAACCCGCCCTTGGTGTTGATACAGGTCTGCGAGCACGATCCCGGAGTAGCACACTCATCGACATCGTCGCATGTCTTGCCGTCCTCCGTGAGCCTGAATCCTGGCTTACACTCGCAGTGGAACCCGACCGGGTCATCGCGACAAATGTCCGAGCATCCGCCGTTGTCCTTGGCGCACTCGTTCTCGTGGCACCTGCCCTTGGGCTCGTCCTCATACGCACCGCAGTCGTTCTTGCCATCGCACACGAGTGCCTTGGGGATGCAGTGGTTGCCTCCGCAGTCAAACTCTGTGTGCGGGTCGCACGGCTTGGTGGTGTTGCAGTGGTCCTCGTCCGAGCCGTCGTGACACTCGGCTTGCCCATTGCACTCCAGCTGTCCTGGGATGCAGTGCATGTTGGCACACTGGAACTGGTCCGGCCGGCAGGTGTTGGTGCAGTTGGCCTCATCAGACTCGTCGGGACAGTCGGGGTCGCCGTCGCACTGCCACGAAGCATGCACGCAGTCGACGCCGTTGGCGCACTGGAACTCTCGCTCCTTGCACGTGCTGGGCCGGTCCGTCGGACAGTTGCGTTCATCAGACCCGTCGAGGCAATCGACGTCGCGGTCACACCTCCACCGGTCCGGAATGCAGCGTCCGTTGGAGCACATGAACTCGGCACTCGAGCATGTCACGTTCGCTGGGAAAGTGGCAAGAGTGTGGGTGCTATTGAAATCTGAGAGCACAGAGACAAGAAATTGAAGTATGGAAAGCAAAGCAGTTACTATGAAAATTTCTCAATTGCCTCAGTAAGAAATCACGTTTCAGTGAGTGAGTAAATAAGCATTAGCAATGACACTGAAGGGATAGGTGATCTGTTACGAAGGAACACAGATAAATGGTCTACAAAGTTATAGCAAATATGAAAAGAAAGTCAAGAAAACTAGGTTTTCTGATGGCAAGCCCACTCACATCAAGGCAGAAATGTTATGCTACACATGCACGCACGCGTGCACGGACACACCCACGCACACATATATATTGTTTATTTTAGTTTCTCTCAACCTCTTTGGTAATATCTGCTACATAAAGCATACCACTGTGCTGTTTTTTTCTTTCGAGCTAGAGCAGCCTTGTAATGTTTGAAGTCAAAACGACAATCAGTCACAATTTGCTTGATAGCCATTTCCATCTATGTGGGTTTGTCGTGCTTTGACTGATAAGCCGAGAGATAGCACACAATGCAAAAAACAACCAGGAATTCGAAAAATTTGCAAGGTCGAAATTTTGCTTGCACAAACTGCATGTGGGACGCAGTTAACTAGGTTATGTTCCCTTCCTGAACAATATGTAAATGACCTTAAAACCTGCAGTTTTTATCAGTAAAATTTTTTTTCAGTGGTCTTGACTATAAGGCGCATGTGCTGGTAATCAAAATCTGTTCAAGTTACCAACATCTGCGGATGCAAAGGCATTTGAGAGACTGGTAAAATAAGTAGCATGTATAGTATCTTTAGGTGCAATGCCCGGCCTAGAAGTATTGCAATCTGGTCATGCATTTGTAGTACAGTTGAATCCTGTAATACTAAAATATCTAGCTTTGTATTTGATAATGTATTATTATACAGCTACTCTACTGTAATAGCTGTAAGGCAATCCTTAGTCACTACATTAAGTCACATTATTTAATAATAATCAGACTAACATTCACTGCAGATGAAACATTTCTTCCTGGGTTCTTTAACTACCACATTCTGTTACTGTCTCACCACCTGCTACGACAGCATTTTCACATGTTTGGTTGAGGATGTGCTAGTGTTGTCATTTCTTTGCTACATTACATATTGTTCCTTAATCACCGAAGCAGCAGCTTGTGCAAGATGACCGGATGACCGAATGAAAAATGTTATCTTTGCCTGAAGAGAATGTTCCAGTTAAATCTCTTTGCAACCCAAGAGATTGACTCCCTCTTTCTCACATACAAAACACGTTACAGTCATGAAATCAGGGCTGTAATGAGTGAATTTCCACAAAGCAAAGCGACGTATTGAAGCTCGTAAGTTTTCTGAAAGGAAGAAGAAAACAGTTGAACGGAAAAGTAAGAGACACTCACGACATCCTTTCTCGTCGCTGCCGTCACCGCAATCATCATCCTGGTCACATTTCCAGCGCTGAGTGATGCACTTGCCGTTGTTGCACGAGAATTCCTCTTGTGTGCATGTCACCGCAGCTGCGTTGAAGAAACGACATAACTCAGTATTTGAAGCTTTAAACAAAATATTTGGATGCCACTGATGATGTTATTTGCGGCTATTAAGCATGATGGGCGTATCGTAAGCCGAACAAGAAACACTAGAAAAAAATTCATCTACCACGGTCCGCGATGGCCAGAAAAGCACTACAGATAAGTTCACGACAATCTGCTAGGGCACTGTATTCAGTCAGCGATTTCTGGGAACCACTTGTATACACTTCAGATATGTAGAGAACTTTAGGTATGTAGAGACATTTGGCCGTGCGCAGTACTTTGGCCGTGCCCAGTAATTTGGGTATGTGCAGCAATTGAGATATCAATCAATCAAAAAATCTTTATTTGTTGCAAAATATATAAATGCATTGGGGTTAGTACACAGAAGGAGGTCCCATAGCACAAGGCCGAAAGGGGACCTCTTGTCAGGAGTATATATGCTAAGTACGTACAACAAAAGGGCACCCAAAGTGGCGAGTAATTTTGATAGAAATAGAAACAACGCAAACATACAATATAAATTCCAGTAAACATGGCAACAAAACAACGTTCAGTAATTATACATGGCTATAAAAAAAACTCACAAAAAATGGTAGTAGAATCTTGAACAAAAGTGAATGATACATAGCTAAGTGCACAACTCTAATCTACATGAGTCATAAGTATAAAAACTCATACGGTTATAGCACTAGATGCTTACCCATACTTTACTTATGCACTTTAGGCAGGACAGAAAGTAACTCATTAGTACTTAGTTATACTTACAGCAGTGGTCTTTCTCGTCGGAACCATCAATGCAGTCCTCCTGACCGTCGCACCGCCATGTGATCGGAATGCAGACGCCTTCATGCGACTTGCAAGCGAACTGGTCTGGCGAGCAGGTCTTATTCTCTGCAAGAAAAAAAAAAGAAAGGATATCGTTTAAGCATTGTTTTCTAACGATGTCTACAGTAAAATAAGGTTCAGACAATTTAGTTCAGATTGACTGGAGAAATGTACGTATATATGCACATACAAAAGTTCATGAAATACATTTCATGTATTTAGCTACACTCAAAGCTCCACTCAAAGGATGCAGGCGAACAAGCCCCTTCCAAATGTTAAATGTGCTTTAAAAGCTTTGCTACTGGGCCTACTTACACTACAAAAATGATAAAGATAGGGAAATTATTAAAGATAGGTGATTCATTATTATTAGATTTATAACTTATGATATGAATAGATTCACTTTTCTTAGTTCAGTGATGATACATATTATCACAACCTATGCAGAATGCAGATGCATGTGATGATCTTCACAAGTCACCTGGCTCTAAGTGATAAGGTCACCTGGCTCTAAGATACCATTTTATGCGACGTTATATAGTAATTGATAGGTAAACATACACCTTAGTATATCATGCCGAGGCTTCACAAAAATTAATTTATTCGTTATTCGAATTTGGCAAGTACACTGGAAAGTTTCAAATGTAACTTAGGTCCCTAGTCCTCAACCTTGCATTACATTATAGGTAGTGAATAGGATCTGCTTTCTAATAGAGTTCTAGACTTGTGTAAGTACTTCTGCTTAGATGAGTAGATAAACTATCCAAGAGCAAGCACCGTGAACATCAAAAAGTACGCTCAACGATCGCCGAAAATGGGCTAAAACATTGCTCATCTTAAACTGTAGCTCAGAGAAAAGACTAATCAGATTTTGAACATCAGCTGCCAAGCTAACTTCATTTTAAGCGTCACACGATTCGCAGAGCTCGCCACTAGCAAGACGTAATTAAGTCTATTTGGACAAGCCCTCTTTGAGGCCTAGCTTAGCAACGGTTTCAAATTGGATTACTGCTGTGCGTCTCTCTCGCTACGCAGAAAGTGGCAGCTGTTTGGCTTCTCTGCTTGCTTGATGCACGACAACTGTGACCTCTGCCCACGCGAGACAATGCACATTCATGAAAGATGGAATGTAGTAGGCTGCTTGAATGCTGCAGAACTACGCATTGCAGCCTGTGCGTGCATGATTTCATTGTTTATTTGAACGTTTTACATCAGCCTATTTCACAGGCCAGGTCAAGATAAGAGTAGGTTAAAATATTTGCGTAGCAATCTTGGAGCTTTAGTTTGCTTCTCAACTTCTTGGCGTTTGTGGATCATCGATCTACTGGGGCCACAAAAGGGCAGCCAAATCTGTGCTGCCTTGCAGGTCAGTGGCAGCAATTGAAGTGTACCACTTCTAGAGGCGCGCAAACTAGGTGCTCTCACCGCAAAAATAATAAATGGTCGAGTTATGCATTTATTTTGAAGTTTGCTTGAAAGCAAGTAGCTTATCACTTGTGGTTTATGCTGTATGTTCAGGTTCCTCATCTAACGAACTCAGACATACCCAAGGTCGAACAGCCATATCTACTAACATTCATTCATATTTCAGTTGTAGCCTTACAAACATTTGAACTAACAAACATTGGAAATGCTACGAAAAGAAGCTCTGCATCACACAAAGCATGTGAACATGGTGCTGGAGAAACTTCATAAACTAGTTTTATAAAAAAAAATTGTGCGGCACACAACTAAACAATCCCTTCAGCAGAATCAAAGGCCTTAACTTTCATGATTATGATGATATGTGGGGTTTTACGTCCCAAAACTACTATATGATTATGAGAGACGCCGTAGTGGAGGGCTCCGGAAATTTAGACCACCTGGGGTTTTTTAACGTGCACCCAAATCTGAGCACACGGGCCCACAACATTTCCGCCTCCATCGGAAATGCAGCCGACACAGCCGGGATTCGAATCCACGCCCTGCGGGTCAGTAGCCGAGTACCTTAGCCACTAGACCACCGCGGCGGGGTGCCTTAACTTTCATGCAGCATTTATGAATGAAGCTTCTGTACAACCCTCCAGATAGTAAAAGAATTCTAGATTCAAGTTTTCTGTATGACACGTTAAAGGAGGTGGTAGTCATGTAAGCCACATATCTTAAGAGTCCTCCACGAAATGGTTGTCATGCAGAGGGTAATGAAGCGTACAGTGAAAGTATGTTCTGCACAACATAGCAATTCAGTGATAGTTCAAGAATTTGCCTAGAGCTGCCACTCAGTCAAAACAATAACACGGGTTTTCCGTTCTCTTGCTTTTTGAAAAAACTATGCGACAAGCAAACGTTTCCTTTGAAATCTTTTTCATAATACTTTTACACAACTGACAGGTTGCGATAATGCAATGCCATACATAACAATACTGCACATACACCAATGATTGTTAGGCAAGATGCCACACGCCTTCATATGCAGCTTCGCATGCCTGTATGTTGCATGCAGCTTAAAGCAATAATTCTGCAATGCATTACGAAGCAACCCAACTAAACAGGAATAATAAACTTTTGCAATTAAGTGCATGAGGTTTCATTCACCCATGCTATTCTGACAGAATCCCAAGTGAGATCCTGTGTAGGTCGCATATGGCATAACATGACAGTGCTTTAATGTCTAATGCAACATGCAGGCATTCAGCTAGTAGTTTGGAAAAGTATTCCAATTAGCCGAACCAAGCCTACGATTGAACCAGTGCATTTTGATGATATACGATGCATTTCATATGCCCTTTACATTTGTAAAAGTCCTGGACATTCAATCTCATCATGTCAGTCTGCAGGGAAAGGTCGCTTTCGGTAGAGTGCTTGGTTAGGATTTGCTATTATTTTTATATATCTATATAGGCCTCCAAATTGCCGACGCAGACAATCAGATGCAATGTTAATAGAATTTTTTACCTGGTGTTGCACATTTT
This sequence comes from Rhipicephalus microplus, assembly GCF_043290135.1. Taxonomy (NCBI): domain Eukaryota; kingdom Metazoa; phylum Arthropoda; class Arachnida; order Ixodida; family Ixodidae; genus Rhipicephalus; species Rhipicephalus microplus. The sequence continues at coordinate 52,734,391 of NC_134709.1, forward strand.
TGTGGGAAATAGAATGTGATTTGACCTAGTGAATGGGAAGGCCACAAAAACGATCCCAGTTGACAAGGACTGCAAAGCCAGTGGCTGAATAATTGACCCATCACATTCTTGGATACAAGTGAACTGTAGTAACGAGCAGAATGACTCTTACTGACTCTGTAGTGACGAGCAGAATACATTAAGTATTCTCTGTACACTATATAGTCTACAGGTCATGACGTACATCGTGACCGTGAATGCAGGCAAGGCTAAGAAAACGTCATAAGCTTGCCAAAAAACTCATTGCCTCGAATTTACAGAGACAGATTAGGAGGCTTCTCGAAGTGTTATAATGCTGGAGGAGAGCTCTTAGCATTCGGCTGCTAAACCCCAGTAGAACTTACTCGGCTTCGCGAAAACTGTAGCTAGGTGTCAACGTTGCATTTCAGAGAATGGTGCACTAACTTTCGCAACAGCGATAACGACCATATTTTTGGAACGAAATATGCTGGGTGAATAACCGAAGTCTCCAATCACCTCCATCTTGCATGAATAAACTCGATTTTATGCCTACAGATATCCTAATTTCATCAAAACATTTAATCCTTGCTGTCCTCAGCTACCCTAACGATTTCTTGGCACCTATGCTGCAACTCAAATGCTTTACCAGTTAACTACCCGACTTATGGCCTCCTGACCTTATTTGCTTTTAATGAGAATATATTACCTATTTCCATCATTATCATCCGCCTGACTACGCTCACTGCGAGGCCTCTTTTACGTTTTCCCATTTGCTCTATAATTTTCATTGCTGCGCTTGTCTCTTTCGGTGTTTACGTATCATTTTGTGTATCACCTTTTGGTAAGTGGGCCTCAACTTTTTCAGCTTTTTCATTAAGCTGAAAGTTTTTGTCTCGTGTGTGTGTGTGTAAAGTAAAGCATGCCATGCTCACAAGGTGTTGTCTGTCTTTTAGCACAATTCATATTGCGCAGATAGACTTCTACACTGTAGTTTTATTGTCTGTACGAGCCTCACCTTTCTAGCACAAAACACTGCAAAATGAAGTCATGAGCTTTCTAATGAAAGACTTATCAATACTGCTGTCCACAGAATGCCCTCCTTCCGAAATGAACTCTGGTGTGTCAGTAACGAGAAAAAAAGATCTGCCGACATAGTCTTGAAGTAACTGCTTAATTAATTGGCTTGGAAAGGAACAAGACATTGGTCATCACCTGCAGCTGCAACTTATTGCGATAAAGAATGCTGATAACGTAAGGGGGGTAGGATAATGCTGGCAGTAATGTTTGTTGTAAACCAAGCAAGCATGCCTTCACTGCAGAGCTCATAAAAGTTACTGCAAAAGCCCTCTCACTACCACACTGAGCTGGGGAACTGCCTCACGATACAACTTCAGTGTCACGCGTTGCATCAGCCACTAGACAGTACCTGCATGCATTTAAGGCAGAGTAGCCCGAGTGAATGAAGACTACTGCTGCAACATAAGCACAACACCATGCAATTCTGGAGTGGCAACTGTCTTCCACTGATACAGGTATAGGCACATCCTCGCCTTAATAACAGGCTTCATTATAAACAGGTCTCTCGCACGTTATAATACATAACTATAAGTAAAATAAACACAATGTTAACGACCCCATGGGTGTCTGGAGTTTCGAGCCAAGACAACCCCTGCCTCGTCTTAATGACAGGGTGCGCACGCAACGCGAAGAGGTGTAGGGGGGGAGACCAAGGAAAACAGGAATGCCTAACGACGGCAGGGCTTCTTCCAGTCTCGCATGTACATGTCTACATCTGGCAAAAGCCTCTCCCCACGCCCCTCTCGTTTCCTAGCTATTTGCTTTTTTCTCCCTCTCTGTCGGCAACAGATCTAGAGGAAGCTAATTGCTTCCAGGAAAAGTAGCCCCAAGAGTCGTAACGTGGTGGATAAAATGCACGTACAGCACGTGCAGCCCTAGGCACACCTCTGGAAACTACGCATTTATCGTACCCTTTGCTGTCTTGTTTTTACTGCCTGAAAGAAGGGTTTGGTGGCAGAAAAAATTACAGGTCTACAGCCAGACGAGGCTCCTTTATTTTTATTTGGAACGCCACAAGTGGGCGCCCGTGCTTCACGTCGAACCCGTCTAAGCCGTCTAGATGAGACACCTCTGCCGCCAAATACGACGGGGTGGTACACATTCGGCAGAACCAGCGGTGGCAATGCCCACATCATACATACGCTGCGAATGATTCAAGAGGCCTCTTTCGGCGGGCGTTTGGTGATACAAAGTGGCGTTTGTGGCACACGTACCACAGGCGGTGCTCAGTGGCGATCGAGCGTGACGCCCGAGGAAATGGAACGCTGCATTTAGGCACGCCTCAATGGTTAACGACTCACAAGCCGCAGGACGTTGCTGCCGCAGGTAACACGCGTTTGCACATGAAAGTGGAAATGTTTGTTCAGAAGCAACAGGCAAATATGATTAACTTAACGAAGTGGACGGTAAGGCAAGCTGGTTTGTGACGATGTCCAAGGCAAGCGAAAGATACAAAAAATTTGGCTTTAGTAGACTTGTTTGATCCTTAGTAACTAGTTTCTCAACGAAATCCTGCAATTTTTATCTCTTACTAACATGTATACTGTGTTGCTTTAAAAAAAGAACTGTAAATTTGTACCTCATTGTCCATGCTTCGTATCTCATTGCCTGTAAAAATGGCGATAAGTTTATTGTTGTGTGCCATTTTTATCCTTCCCAATTTGTTTTCCTTACATTTCCTACCTACTGCCACTAAAGAACTTATAGTAACTAAATCACCTTGTTCTGCATTGTTTGGCTGTTTAGCTAAGTATACTCATTTGTGTTATGACATGTCTTCTACACTATTTCTTAACCCCTCCTCCTTCTTGAGTAATGATTTCTAAAAAAGCCCTTAATTGTACAATAAATAAAGAAGATGAATAGTAAGTGATTTTTTTCATGAAGTATGCCAATGATAATGACAGCAAGCAAGAATCAAACAGGAATGGTTAGAAAACATGTCTGAACTGTACCTCCTGAGAGTTTCAATAATTTAGTTCTGATACTTTGCTGCACTCTTTTCATGACATACAGACTAAAGCTGCAGTTAAATATTGCTACGCTCTTCCTCTTCAACCTATGGGCTAACTTCCATAACCAAATTAGTTTGTATTATTCATGATTGATACGACCTCTACCTTGATGCATGTTGTGTTACATTTCATAAGTTGACACAGGTACTCGGATTGATAATTAAGCCATGTAAGTAATGTTCGAACAGGGAGTGTTAGGAATCAACATGCGTTCTATACGTGCATGTGACCTACAATTGGATCGTAGGCAACATAACACGCACAGTTTACACAGTCGCAGCAACCTACAGCACCTTTATTGCATGACAAATGGGCAAATGTCACTTGTTTAAGCGCACGCCTGTGACGAAAGCTGCGAGTGAAAAAAATTGCTGTTAATGAAACTGTGCCAGGTTAAAATCGACCAGGAAAAGGAATGCAAGGCAGGTTTAGCTTTGTTGCAACGGCAACCTCGTGCTAGCTTTCTTTGGCAAATTATTGTTAAACTGAGACCAAATCATTTAGCCTAATTCATCATTCTCAAGTTTCCCAGATGGCACGAGCACAAGGAAAATAACTTTCAGAGGTACAGCTGGCATCGATGACAGTTTAACGAGCCTCACTACGCCATTGCTGTATTTAGTAGGGACGTGACGAGACAGCTTCTTTGGAAAAAATAATCAGCGAGAAATGTGGGTTAACGAAAAAAACGTTTCAATATCGGCACTTCTCAGAAACAATGTTCTTGGTTTTGTGGGCACAGCAGACAGAAGCGCAGCATCTCTAAGTACAGAGGTGGTACTAAATGCCAAAGTTGTTGCCGAGAGTACCTATGCAGCACTCGCAAACTGAAACGAGGCATTGAAAAAAAATTTTTAACAGCTGCTATGAGCAACTGCCCAAAATAACCACGCTGTAGCGAAATCTCGCTGGCAAGGACAAGGTCTGAGGCAAGTGTTAGACCCCAAAGTTACACTTATTTGACACAAAGTTACGATGCTGGAAGCAGAAGTATATATGAGCATTGCTTAAATTACTTAACCCTAAATTTTCACAATTTTCAATAATATATTTTCACTTTTTAGAACTACACTCAAACGTTGATTTAATCAAACATGAATATAACGAAAGATTGGTTATAAAGAAATAAAAAAACAGTCTCACAATAGATAGTGTTAGAAATAACCTGCAACAAATTTTTGGATATATAGTGAACGTATATTCTTGTAAGATGCAACTTTTTTTATAATGAGGTTTGAGCGTATATTTACAAGTATCTTTGCATTTAAATTGAAACCCAGCTGCTACGGTTACGAATTAAGCTTACGCGTTGGAACAGCCAACGTCGTTGCCCCTCAAGTACTGCAGCATGAACATGAAGAAACTAACAAAACAGGTAATTAAACACCAGCTCAGTGTTAAGGAAAGAGCACAGGGAGGCCTCGTCCACTCACTGCAGATAGCCAAGTCCTCGTCCGAGCGGTCGTCGCAGTCAGGCTCGTTGTCACACTGCCACCGGCTTGGTATGCAGTGGCCATTTGCACATGCAAACTCCATCTCCGAACACGTTCGCTTCTCTGCAACGAGACAATTAAGAAGTGCGATAAGCCGTTTATCGACATTCCGACGACTGGCGTTTATAACTTGTTATGGCTTTCAAAGCTAATGAAGCCCCAAACATTTCCTGTACTTGAGGCATTCTATCCAGAAATATGTGTGGCCTCTTTTTTGTTGCGATTACTTCATTGGCTACGTTACATCCATTGCCGATTTCCTGTCTTGTTTACAACAAGGCAGCACCATATCATGCCACTGAAAAAAAGCGATGCGCATTCTATCCCAACCGATGTCGTGCTATTCCCGACATAATATCATAAAAATTAAACAATACCGTTATCATGAACCTGTCTCTTTTACAGCAATGCTACAAAGAAGCCTCACGTGTTTCTGCATTCAGCCATGTAATGTGTGGCATCATTAACAATGTTGTGCCATTGATGACAATGACAGTTAGCAGCCTTTCGGGCGGCATAGCTTTGAAGGGACAGCAACGGCACAGGATAATTTATGTCAGAGTGAAAGCCCGATGTATGATGCCTAAAACGGCAATATTATCAATAGTGGTGCCTTACTTATCAATAAATTCAGCTAAATGTATTGCATGACATAAAATTGATCCCGATATATTAATGCCACAGTGTATTGCAACACAAACTAAACTACTACAGCTTGCATTATTTTACTGTGCCCTAGAGGTAGAGGCACATTAATTACACTGAATATTTGAAGCAATTAAGACACAAAATCGGGCCAGTTGTTTGGGATTCATCGGGAGCTTGGTTTACAGCTAGTGTTGCACTGTAAGCCAAGTTTATTTGGAGCAATAAACAAACTGTTGAAAGTAAGTGTCACAATATGTAGTTTGGCCAAATATTGTGGCTAAATTAAACTGAGACGAATGATGCTGGAATTAAAACGCGGCATTAAGACAGGCCATCAAGACTGTTGATGTGCCTTTCCAGGAACCGTGCCAAGTCTTGACGTCAATGTAGCCCGCTAATGTTTGCTTCAAATGAGGCTATCACATCTCGCGAGTGATGTGCGAAAATAACTCTGGTACAGTCTTGCAAACAGGTCCCAGACACAGGTAAAGTAACAGGATCACCGATGACGACACATATTGTAAGGCAATCATAAGGGCATAGTAGTTCCACCATTTTGACTTTGACGAGTTAACAACAACGAACAGCTCTTGTGACACACCAACAAACACATCTAGTGTGATGTGCCTTAGTAAATGCATGCACTGCTACAGATGCTGCGTGCTGCTCCCCAAATGAAAGAGCTGTGAACTGCTATCGCACAAATTGCATCGCCAATCAACCTTCGTTATCTGTAGATCTCATTTAGCAGACATACAGCCAGGGGCGGATCTAGCCACTTACTTTACAGGGGAAAGGGGGGGGGGTGTCACCTGCAGTAACATTGGAAAGGGGTCGTGGTCATGACTTTGTTTTTACTAGCAGAAAAACCCCTTCATAGCATAAACACTGTTAATGTGTGCTCCCAGTGGTTTTACTTATTTGTCTAAATTTGTGATAGGAGGTGGACTACAACAACTAAAGTGATGGGGGGGGGGGGGTTGCTGAGGCAAGCCCCCCCCCCCCCCTTCTGAATCCACCCAGCATACAGCCGCAATTATTTTGAAACATTAAGCACCTCCGTGTAAAATGAACGATGCATAAAGGTTATCGCTGTTTATAAGACACTAACACAATTCTATATTTTGCATGGCTGTTCTTTGAAAAATACACTTTAAAAGAGCCATCCATGAACTACTCATCAGCTTTGCATGCGCTGCACTGAAGTACATAATACGCAGGACCGCAGTTGATTGTCTATGGCTGAAAGAGTGGTACATTGTTTCGAAGGTGTCACACCTGTCGCCTTTGAACACCCTCACGTAAGATGCACATGGTACACAGCTGCGATCTTGAGGCAACAAACAACAACAGGACTAACTATTAACGTCTCTAATAAACATACATAGTCTCATAACTTCTAGATCTTTACCTGAAAGTGTATGGGATGTTTTTACGCAACAGCGCCAACATAATTTCATGTTATACGAATTCACTGCAGCACTCAGTTCTTAATTGCATTCACGACTGCAACAATGAATACTTGAGCAAGTGCCAGCTAGAATATCTGGAATTCCTTATGCATCTGTACGTAAATGTCGGAACAAATGTTGATCTGCATAACATAATTTGTTCATGTACATTGCTCATTGTCCACCTAATATAATAAGAGTTGGAGAACAGCTGGTGCAAGGTATGAACACGTAGGTCGCATGCTTATTGGCAAAGGTTTGCAACTGCTCTGGTAGAACAAAAAAAGCGCGTTCCTCAACATGTGCTAGCTTCATACTAAGTTATACCACAAGAGACAACGGCAGCTTCAGCTCATAAAGTATTTAATATGCAAGTTTGCTTTTTTTATTACGGAACCAAGCTCAAAGCGTGCAGCTTCCTTGCAAACTGTGAGGGTCACGTACATATGGTTCTACATATCTAAGGTATACGTGAAGATCTTAGTGCTCAAAACCTCATAAAAGCTTATAAATACATAATTAAAAATAAGTTGAGCGGCAGTATGATAGACGTCATCATTGTCACTTTCCTCGTGAAGTAGGACAAGCATTCTCCACTAATGGGGGTGTTCACATTAGATGCGTTGGATTCAAAATGCAGGCTCCCTCAAGACCGCGCGATTCATAAGACGCACCAGTTTTGCTCGAGGCGTTAACGCATTTCGCGTTTACGCCAGCAACAATGAGAAAGCGCTAGCAATCCTATTGGATCGTGCCAGAAGTGCGCATGCAGACGACAATTAAATTAACCGGACGCGCGTGCGCACTAGCCAAGTCCGTCTGCAAATGGCGCGCACTGCAACGTAGTACGCATGCGCACTGCCACAATTAAGCTCGTACGTAGGTATACGTGAGCACCGAAAGCAAGAACGATAAACAAAAAACTTTCGAAGCGAGCAGGTGTGCAACGCGGCGCTGAATCGTACGATATGTGGAGCATCGTACGATGCCGTATATCGTACGGCGCGACAGGCGTCCAATTGCCTCCTGAACGAAAATGAAAGTGCACTGCGGAGGTTATGAGGGCACGCAGTCAATGATTCTTTTATTTTTATTTTTACGCTGCGCATGCGTGAAACGCGAAGGTTACGCCACGTAGAACAAAACGATCGCGCCGGTGCACGCAGGAAAGAGGCAACAAAATACCGGCTGCACGTGCAAAGCGGTATACGGCACTCGTAAAAAAAATACGGAAAGGAAGAAACAAAAAAAACTATAGAACGACGTGGCCCAACAGCGCCGCCCCGCTAGGCTACAAAGAGAAGGAAAAAAGAACACTGGAAACGGGTCATGACGTAAAATCAGGCGTTTTTCCGAGCAGCCAATGGGAGTGCGAGGTGTGGCGTTACGTCACGAGCGGCTCGCGTGAGCTCGGCTGGAGGGCAAGGGAGGTCGGCGCCGCGACTGTTAAGAGGAAACAAGCAGAAGAAAGGTCGAATGGGTATTCTCTCTCTCTCTCTTTCCCGCTAGCTTGTCGGCGCAGAAAATAAACGCACGTCCACAGAGACAAAAAAAAAAAAAAAAGAGGGGCGGGGGATGACGTCATCTCAAAAGGCGCCGACAATGCGAGACTTGGATGCGGACGGAAAGGGGTTTTGTGTCCCACCTGAACCAAAAGTGTTCCCAAGGGAACGTGGACTTTCGCGGAACATTCGCGTGCATTACGATGCAACTCCAGAGAGAAATAATCGTGGGAATTAACGTCAAACGTGCGGGAATTTAAAAAAAAAAAAGTAACGGATGCAACGACAGAAGTTTAATTAGGCAAGCTTGGAGAACGGAAGATAACTCCATGCAGTAGTAAAGACGCCGCATGCGTGTATATTACTACCGCATCCCCAGCAATCAGATGGCAAACCGAAACTACAATAATTGCTTGGATTTAACGTCTCATATTCACACAATTATAAGAGACGCCGTGGTATAGGGCTGCGGTAATTTTGACTACCTGAGGCTGTTTAATTAACGTGTAACGGTATAAATTGGCAGCAGCAAGCACAGGACAGAGTTGACTGGTGGAACATGGGAGATGCCTTTGTCTTGCAGTGGGCGTAGTCAGGACTATTATTATTATTATTATTATTATTATTATTATTATTATTATTATTATTATTATTATTATATCTTTTTGTACACGGGTTACCAACATATTCGCTTCCTCCAAAAATGCGGCCGGGATTCGATCCCGCGGCCTGCGGGTCAGCAGTATGGAAATGTATCGTCTGGTACTACAAACCCTATAGGTTTCAATACACAACTGATAATCTGAGAAGTTACGGATGGTATTCCGCCGTGATCAACACACTAGTAAAGTAAAACAAGATTCTGGGCAAACCATAGAGGTGAACAAACATTACGAAAAGAGTAAGTAAAAAAGAAGAACATTGGAACACAAGCACGAAGTTCAAGATGCATTATTATCGACCCGTAAGGTCGGTCAACGCGTTTGCCCACGTTTCCCGAGAAAAAACCGGCAAACGGTCGGTTTAGTAAAGTTTGATTAAACTATTCCGAGACTTAATTATGAAGGAAAGAAAAGTAATAGAGAGCTAGGTGCTACGCCATGCAGCTGTCAGAGCGTCCCTCGCTTTTCCGGAGGGATTTCGCAGTCGCGCGAATTCACACCCACACACAAAGTGCAGTTAAACCGAGACGCCCACGCTGAACATAACATATTGGGCACGGGAAGGGGGGGAGGGGGGGATGATAAACTAAGTTACGGAGGAGGCGATGCAGGAAAAAAAAAGGAAGCATGCGAAAGAACGGCGTTTGTATCGGTAGACAGCAATAATAAACAAAAGAAGGCACGCCAGCAGTGCTATCCGCCGCGCAGTATAAAAGCACACCCTTGATCCACTTATGCCGCTAAATTGAAGCCGCATCGTAGTCGAGCCGAGCTAATCCCATACACGAAAAACCGCACTCGGAAAGCAGTCAAAGAAAAAAAAAATAAAAAAAAGCCACAGACACACAGAGAAGAAGGTGAACGGAGCGCATAGGATCTGTATAATCTGGGCCTGTAAGCAAACTCTCGGGGTCACGCTCAGACGATATGCGTGCGGAGGACTTCTTCCAGATCCTACGCCGACACATTTAAAAGTTCACCCCGAAAGAATTCGGACGTCAAAGTATACGGTTGCCTTGCAGGACTTTGACATGCAAATGCAATGCGCATAAGGTCGAAGAGCAGGCGAGGAAAGGAGAAAAAAAAAAAAAGAAAACGACCCGAGTTCGGAGAAGAGCGCTCGAGAATCCGAAACGTCGGCAGCAACGCCCACTATATATGCCCACACAAGGTAAACCGCTGGCTGTGTCATATCTAGCAGAGCACTAAATGATTATTATTTTTAAATAGATATAGGGAAACTGTCCCCAAAAGAAAACGAAAGGCACGAGAAACGCCGCAGGCGAAGGCGGCTGCTAGAATCGTCTGCTTTTTTTTTTTTGCTGTTGTTGTTCCTCTATTTTTTTAGACTCGCGTTCTGCGCAGACGCAATAGAACGAAATATTAATTATGCCCTCCGTAAACAAGCGACGAATGGAAGATGCAAGCACCGCCATGCTTGAACAGGCACATCAACATAAGTTTATACGGCTGAATCTTTATACGGCTGAACCGAAATTACCCTTCAACAGATCTGAAAAACGCCGCAAAGGAGAACCGCGTAGCGACACCATCGATTCGACATGGTCACTGACTTGCTCGTATTAGCTTCGTTTTTTTCATATCCATACAAGGTTTGGAATGTGGCCTTTAACGGAGCACAGCGCTATTCTAATATAGATGGCGTAGGCCCGTTGGAGATATACACAGTGACGTCATTGAAGTCTTCATGTTGTGCAGCCTGCACAGCGGCATGTCCAACGATCTCGTATCGCTTCAAGCCACTGCTTTAAGCCAAACTTCTGCGATGCATTTGCTACAGAAGCACGCAGACGACATGCAGCAGACGACACGCAGCAGACGACAGACGCTTCATGCTAGCTTTTGAAGATCGAGATTTGCTTTTTGGTGTATATAGTTTCAGTTTACCCCAGCCGGCGCACCAAATTCGGTTTCCATCGTTCCGATTCCACGGCTCGTTTTGCATCATCATCAGTTAGCGTCAAAGGTGAGTAGCATAACCAGCTGCAGTGAGGGAAGCCTTTTTTTATTATTTGCGCAAGGAGTTTAGCTTGCTCGCGGGCCAGCTCGGTGCACAACTTGACGACGACAACAACAACAACAACAACAACAACAACAACAACAACAACAACAACAACAACAACAACAAGTGGGAGCAGCTCTTTCCGAAAACAAACGGTCCACTGACAGCCCAGAAAGCAACATCAATAAAAATTCGCTCAGCGAGGCCAGTGTAGCTAACGCTACAAAACACACACAAACACACACACACACACACACACGTTTCATCCGGGCCGTCGAAAGGCGGCGCTTGCGTGCAAAAGTTGGCATCGTCTAGCACGCAACGCGCATGTGCAAGCCCTGAGAAAGCGTTTACGCGGTTTGCACTGCAACGATCTGGAGCGCGTGGGCGGGAGAGAGGTCAGGCGTACTTCCTTACGCTCAACGCACAGACATGCATGTAGATTGTACGCCTGGTCGACGAACTGCCACCCAGCGAAAAGATGAGGTCAGAGAAGAGAAAACAATAAAGATAAAGAAAAAAAGAAGGGGGGGGGGGTGACGCTGAAACGAGGAACGGAAATAATGGCCTACAGCTTCTCGACACGCAGAACGAACCAAGCGCGGCAGCGCCCCCTTTCGAGCCACTGGCAACGGAAAGATCGTTCGTAGCAGACGACGACAAAATTGATTCGGCAGACGACGGCGAGCAGACGACGATTGCACGTTAGCGCTGCTCGGGGAGGGGAGGGGGGACTGTTGCTGATTAGCCACCAATAGTGAACGAGCTCAAATAGTTTCTATTCCTTTCGAACAACTCAAAAATCGCCTAAGCGTAAAACAATTCCACAAACCTATACGTGGTATAAATGACGCCCTTCCATTGGATGGACCCCCGTAAAAACGTCTGCTAAGGTTGAAAAAAAAAAATACAGAGGACACACTACTTCTGGACATGGCACAGGCAACTAAGAAGTGATGGGAAACTCAATCATAGGATCGTTATTGACAGAAGAGCACGCCGATAAAGCTCATCCGACATTTAGCAAACAGATAACAGCGCAACAGCCGGTGCCAGTTTTGTGCAAGTAAAAACGGTGGTTCAATTCCGTGAGGAATTACCATTTACGTAACGTTTACATATCGTAACCGGTTACATAACGTGTGGGAAGGAAAATTATATGCACTTCAAAAACTTGAACTTGCACGCTGACTTCGCGCTAAAACAGAACAGCGCAATTCTGAACTCGTTCGAAATACAGAAAAAAAAAAGATCAAGTCGTCTGTCTTTTTTAACACACTGCACTGTCTTGCAGCATGATTTAATAAGAGAGAGAAAGCGGTCAACTTGTTCGTATTATGCGTCAGTTCGCAATTAACCGGTCGGTCGCGAGATGTCGCACAGGCGCTATACCGTGAACGCGCGGAATTTCGCGTCTATAGGTGACGTGTCGTCCTGTCGAGCCCATAGCTGTGGGCGAAATTGAAAACGAAACCCAACCAGACGAGGAAGCAAGAAACGGGGTCACGCCTCCCTCCTCGCCCGCGGCCCTTCGCACAGCAGGGTTTTCGCTTTCCCAGGTCAGCGAACCTAAACCTTCAATCGTAACACTTCTTAAGCGGACAGAGTGACCAACTTGGAAAGTGTTATATAGTTATGGCCGAGGTGATCAACGGTGCAAAAACTTGCACGTTTAACTAAATGTGGGAATAGCATCTCATAAATGCGAAAGCTTTTTTATACTTATTTGCTCAAGACAACGTTTTCAGGAACACATTCTCAAATCACTTTACTATTCACAGTCACCTTAATTACTGCATTTCATCCTGGGCCAACACGTACACTCATCTGGCACCCATAATTCACTTTCAGAAAAGAGCAATCAGTCCCTACCATTAATAGTTTATACACTGCATCAGACAGCACCCCTCTTGAACTCTCAGAATTCTATTTATCGCCTCCACTTTTCAGCACAAACTTGGTGCTTTATTATTGAGAAGTAGAACAGGTGACATTCAAAATGACATACTTCCCCTAACACATCTTCGCAGTAATAATAACACACGGTTTTATGAAATCAGTAACATTCTGCTTCCAAAAGTAAACACTAACCACGGTAAAACGACAGCGTTGTTTACTGAAATTTCAACCTGGGATTCACTTCCATCAATATTTCAATCAAGCCTTTCAATACATTATTTTCGGCGTCAACTAAAACAATTTCTACTAACCACACGCACCACCTGATCGTATTTGAGCATTTATATGTGTATTGGTTTAAATATATTTGTATTTATGTATGTGCGTATGCTCACTATGTATGTCCCTTGATAAGTATTTACATATGTGTTCATTTGTTATATTGAAATAGTTTCTTACGGCTTCTTAGTTGTCAATCTTTGTTTACGTTATTTGTACTTGTTCCAACAGGAGGTCCCTCCTGACAGTTTTCCTTTTGGGACCTCCTTCTGTTTTATAGGCATTTTTTTTATTGTATTGTATTACTGTATAGAATATATTGGATGAAGTTTAGAGCATTTACTGAACACGGTAACATTGGGCGACTAACAATGAGCAACTAACAGAGGACACGTAACTGTGGAGAACTAGCTGTGGTCCCCTAACTGTGGTTAATACACTGAACAACTAGTCGACGTAAACTAGTTAAATGAAGTTTGTAGTTTATCCTTACGCTCAAAGATAAAATAATTGTAAACCTATCCGGTAGTCGGCTGAACATCTTAGAAAAGCACGAACAAGCCAAAGCCTTACGGCAGGGGATAATATATCGACATGAAATTAAGAACTAGTTTAATGACGATTGCTAATGAATGATTACAGCATTACAGCACCCCCCCCCCCCCCTAAAAATGGCCCTGGATCAACCTGCATCGGCAAACGGTCGACGTTTCAATTTCATATACACATGCAACTTGCATGTAGCAACTTATGCTTACTTCCTTAAAAATATAATTTTAAAGTGATCATTGTGTAGTTTTAGTGGGATACTGAGTTTATAAAGGGGCAAGGCGCCTTGTGCAGGCTTTTATACTTTTTCATCAGTCCACTAAACAAATTGTACTTTTTTTTTTCTGTCTACCTAAAATCGATTTCAACTTAGAACAACGGTGAAGTTGCAAATGCTGCTGCTGGTAGTAGAACCCGCGTCCTCAAGGACATCATCACCATCATGATCAGCCTGACTACGCTTACCGAAGGGCAAATGGCTCTCCCGTGTTCCGCCAATAAACCCTGTCCTGTGCTTCCTACTGCAACTTTACACCTGCAAACTTTTTGATCTCATCTACCCGCTTAACCCAGCGACAAATTCCGCATGAAAGCGTTACGGGTACCATTTACAGCGACGTGTCCGAAAGCAAAGTTTTTTTTTTTTTTTTTAATGCGGAGCATTTCTTAGTTGCGCTCACTGGTCGCACCGACATAAGCGGTGCCGCGTCGGATCCGCGATAAAAAAATAAAAATCGCAGCATATCCACGAGGTGAATGATGACGAGTGGAGCGAAGCGTACGGACGCGCGGACGGACGTTTCGCCCCACTCGTCATGATTCACTTCGTGGATATGCTGTGTCACCGCTTGTATTGACATGCGATGCAATTGGCTACACTACTACGACGACGCAGGACACACGGCGCTATAGGAGCTTCGTCCTTAAGAGCAACGACAGATCGAACGAACCATTGTAGGAAGAAAGTCAACGCCCCGCGATAATGGTATTTATATTTGACAGAAAAAGAATACTTCGGCATAAATCTAACACCGTGCCCCGGTAAAGGTCAACTTGACTTATGGGTGCCACGCACAAGGAAAAAAGGCGTCGACATCGCGCGATGTATTAACGTCACCATGCGGGCATTTAGTAGCGTAGAATCGTGGCTATGTGCGCTTCGTCAGCCGGTTGACAGGTGCGTTTAACATTTTTCTTTTCTTTCGCGACTTGCGCGGCTGAACGTGATTACAGTGCTGTAGCGTATACATACGTGGGCACAGCGCCCACCGGACGCACAGGATGTGTGTCATCTTGATAAGACTGCAGCGGGGAAAAAAGAGTCAACATGGCGACGCGCCGTCACCCAATTTATCCGCGTGAAAGGGATAAACGGGCGGATTAAGCGACGAGAGGCGTATCTATACAACTGCGTACAAGGTACGCGCTATAGACGGTGCATGTTCGAAGGCAAACTGCGCGAACACACTTAAAATGCGGCTTAGTCTCACGGTGTCACGCTTCGGCGTCGGCGCTGTCCGCACCCCCCCCCCCCCCTCCCACTGCGCATGCTCGCGCCCAAGAAGACACCCGCAATGCTCCTCTCCCCCGCTTCGCAAGGCCGGCGTAAACAACGTTTGCTAATCAGAAAGAGAGAGAGAGAGAGAGAGAGAGAGAGAGAGAGAGAGAGAGAGAGAGAGAGAGAGAGAGAGAGAGAGAGAGAACGGTTCACGCTGCACAACCATTCACTGGCCTCCCCGTATATGTATAGCACTGGATCGCGTGTTCGGAATTCAGTCGAGGGTGTCTTTGGCAATCGCTTGACGTTGAATGCAACGCTTTTTTCATTGAATAAGTAAGAATAATAAATACCAAATAACAATTAAGCATTCCCAAACACTACCCAATTACGCAACCACTCTGCGACGCCGTAACTCGTGTTCCCCCCGTAGGAAGGTGGGAAGCATTTTTTTTTAAATTTTCAAATTTATAGCGTTTCTTTTCTTCTCTTTCTGCATATCTTCTAATGTGACGAAAGAAAGCTTAAGATTACCGCCAATGACGTATTACGAGGTTTAACGGCGCATTAAGACTTCAAACGCAGCTTTTGACAAGGCAGACGAAATCAGGCGGCGTTTTCGTCTGCTCTAAGCAAGAGAGCAGACGAAATTTGCGTCATAAAAAGGATCCCCAGTTCCCAAACCATTACGAAACAACGAGGAAGCCAGCTATGGCGGGTCATTCCATTATCCACGTGACGTATCACCGCTGTTAAAGAACAGACGTACAAACAAAGAATAACGTGAAGATAACGTTGGTACCCTTAAGCAACTTGTTACAACGCCACGTATACGCATTTCCTTTTTACGATGATGTTTCAAAGAGGGGCAATCACGATGTCTGCTGGTCGGCCAATTAGAGACGAGCGAATTGACGCTGGATAAAGAAAAACCCTGCAACGTGGATTAGGCAAAGTTGCTGCGCCGTTGCCAGCCGGCTTAATCGTACGCATCGGCGACGCCAAGCCGCCTGCGGATGCAATAAAGTTGACGCAATAAATCACAATAAAAAGATAATCATACCGGAACTATCGACTACGCAGCGATCGAGGAATGTGGCGTTCGCGGCGTAGATAAAAATACGAGCCACGCTGTATAAAGACGAGAACGGGATTTTACGAAGAAATGGAAAGGGGGGAATTTAGAAGCAGACGAAAAAAAAATGCGTGACGCACGTAGCAGACGACACGGATGCGAGTCACACTTTATTTCTTCTTTTGGTAATAAAGTCGGCTCGTTGAACTTAAAAAAAAAAAAAGATGCAGACGACATACAGACAGACGGACACACTGGCCGGCAAGTAGCAGACGAACTTTTATTTTCTCTTGTATACTTGCACAGTAGTCGGGAATTCTGGTTCACCGCTTACTTGGTATGCGCGAAGGACAACATTGTTAAACGGAGGTACAGGTCTCGCGGTTTCTCCAGCGTAGGCACGCATTTAGGCTCTCGGAAAGATACGAGACTCCGTATGCGTATCAGTGAAAACCTGAGAACAGTAAAGCACGTCTGGTCTGCCGTGCGAGTGAATGAGAAGGATGCGTCGGGGTTATCTTTTTTTTTTTTAGAGTGATGCAACAAACTGCACACATTACGACTGACGCCCTACTTAAGATCCTTTAGTATCCTTGGGGGAAAAAAAGTACTGGCTACCAGACGTACGAAACCAGTTAGGCTATAGCGTCATTCGGAATGAACTATACGCCTGCATCATTTTATCACTTGTATATACAGTTAAGCCAAAACGTGCGAGGACATGCAATTAAGCTGCTTTCTTTTTATCGTTAATCGTATAATGCGCGCAGAATCGAAGCAACAGTGTTTTGCAGTCAGCTGCCTTGGGGCCGAGAAATATATCCATCTGACGTTTACATCGGATGCTAGATACATCACGTATAATGTAAACAGAATAAGAATGTGAAGCATCCTACGATTGCTCTTTGTGCATAAACCAGCTTGAGGTTTCATCATGCTATTTCAACAGGGTAGACGACGGAAATAAAAATTGCTTATCTCTAGAGGTCGTATAATACGTGTCATATCTGGAGTCGCTCAAAAAGTGTATAAAAAGTAAATGAGGAAATAATCTTTTTTTTTTTCAAAGAAAAAAAAAGGCAACAGAGCCCACACATGCGTTTAGCAGATTAAAGGCAGACTATACGAAAGTCCCGAACTAATCTGTCCGAAGAAACCACATCTGGGCGAGCCTGCGTTCTTTGAAGTTGTGCGACTTCTTGAGCGCTTACATTTTTTTTTCCCATAAATTTTTACATCGCTTGTTTCAGCCGCAGATCCCACGGGAACGCGCCGACCGACGGTGGCTTTGCTGCCCCCTAGCGGCAGGTCTTTGAAATTGCCTCGCGGATGATATCTCTCCATTCAGGTTTAAGTTTCGCGCAGTGGTTTATATGCCGCGCGGCAACGTGAGAAGACCAGACGACGCCCGTGAACAACAGACGCCGCCTGCTTCTGCAGTCCTCGAAACCAGACGAAAAGGTGCCGCTTATATCGTCTGCTCCATGCACAATGCACAATAGCTCAATGTCACCTTCGCAAATAAGGCGACAGCGCTGTTCTGTTCACGTTGTTCTGTTTTAGTTTTGTTTTTCGTTTCTCGAAACCCAGTTTTATATAATATACGGAGACAATTTCCCGGTAGAAAAGGCGACAACGACTAATGTGTGCGTGAAATACACATCCATCGAGCTTGTTAATAAGCGGACAGACAGACATCACATCCGACGAAAAGAGCAGACAAGTGTATACACGTTTGTTGATACGTCTGCTCTTCTTGAAAAAATCGCATCTGTATTTTACCGAGTGATTGCTGAAGCAAGCCTTCAGTATACACTATCAAACCGCAACACGGCACAATACACCGCAACATACCAGATCATATTGTATCGTAGAAGAACAAGACTATGACCACAGCTTTCTCATGACCATGCAGCATTTTGTCCATTTAGGACACAACGAATACATTAGAGAGACGCGACTACTGCAAAGGAGCTGATTACTGCACACACTTTTTGCAACCGCGCGAACAAGGCTCTTGGGCGTTGCCAAATGAAGGCGGTTTCCAACCTACGCGTATAGGCGGGAGACGCAAAGAACTGAAGCTTAGGTATACTGTACATACGTACAAGAAGGCGGCACTACAACGACGCACATGGGTGTTTCCGGAAGTGGACACCCTCGCATTTCCCGTCTTACGCCCCGATATGAATGAAGAGGCATAGAAAGCGCGCCGGCGGGAATTTCCCCAAGTTGACGACGAATCGCGATTAATAAACCAGGTGACTCGTTTGTGATGCACGTCCGCTCCTCGCGCATTGAAGCTTATTACAGTATACTCACGGATTCAAACACGACGTTATTATTGTTTTAACGATATGCTAAATTGCTCGAGATCACGTCATGTTGCGACGAATCTGGTCTCTAAAGATAATGTTGCCTCTGATCTATATACGCGTTCCAGTCGTAATTATCACGATTTTACCCGAACTGAAGGACTGAAAACGTATACGTGCGCACGCTTAGTCCTAAACTGTCCCGTTTCAATTTGTGCGCAATGTACATACCGCAGACATGCGAGGCCAGCTTTGCTTGCAGAAGAAAGAGTTTACGAGACAAAAAAAAAAAAAAATTCAAGGGTCTATCGCCAAGTCATTTTTGTCAGTATGCACTAGCTAGGCTCTCAAAGAGAGATAAATAAATAAAACGAAGAGACAGGGAGGTTAACCTAGAAGAGCTCTTTTGCTACCCTGTACAGGGGTGGGGGGAAAGGGTCGGAAAGAGGATACAGTCAGAAAGGTATAAAATAAATTCAAAAAAATTCACAAAATGCCCTATTAAGCTTATAAAGTGAGGTGCCTGCGGCAAGTCAACTTTTCATCTACTTTCTTCCATTTCCACCAAAAGCTACAATTGACATTCCCTATATTTTCCTTGCCTTTCGTGCGTCTTAGTTCTAATTAAGGTTAAAAAAACATCGGGGCAGTCTCAGTGCTACACACGTAAGTTAAGCATTGTAGAGTCACCTCCCTTTCTCTTTATTTCTCGTTAGATGAAAGTAACAGAAAACGTGTTAACAACGAGCTACGGTGACGATCCAGAACCTACAGTTTGCGTCATGCTCTCAATGCGTACACATTTACAGACGTATACGTATACATTTACTTCCTGCGTGTGCTTATGTAAACTCTGAGAGAAATGAGCAACACGCTAATAAAGCAACGGATGTCGGCGCCCGTCAACTGCAACGAACTCGCAATATTTCAGCGGCTAAGCTTTGACTCGGACGGAACTAACAAAACGGTGCACTGAGCAGACGTCGCGCAAAAGCCTGCCGCAGACGACCCAGCAGGCATCGTCGTCTGCTTCTCTCGAGAGGACACGTCTGCTCCGTTCCGTTGGGAGCGTCGTCTGCTGCCGCGCCTCTGGTTCACTCGGGCACTGTGCCAGAGAACACGTGTTGGTCGCTCACAAAGTAAAGCACTCGAAGTGAACGCTGTGGAAAGAGAAGAAAGAGAAAGAGCTAGGTATGCAGCGCAGTTGATATACGAGGGAGTGGCGGCCATTTTCCAAGTATAAAAGAAAAAAAAAACTAAAGATGGCGTCGGCCCACATGGAAGGGGAAAGCAGACGAGAAGAGGTGCGACGCCCGAGTACCAAAACGGGAACCCCCAAGCATGCAGTCGAGACGACGAGCGTGCCATTCCCGAATTAGAATCGCTGCTTCGCGCGTCTGCGGAAGCGCGATAGAGTCAACAAACACAAACTGGACTTGCTTTGCTTTAGAGCCCCCACTTCAGGCGCGGTCAAGGTGGCATTGAAATTTAACACATGAACAACGACACGCATATAAGCGGTTGGTGCGACTTCGAAGGTTAAGGTAGACATACACACATCTTGAAGACAGTGTTGAAGCAGTTTCAACTATATATAAGGCACTGCTCATATGTAGAGAGGGGGCCACTGTTAAAGGGAACATTCATGCGCAGGCAATGTGTCTGAATGTCGTGCTCTCGCGATTTCACAGCCACGCAAATTAGCAGACGATAACTGTAGCGATTGGCAGTTTGGACTTCTTTCAACACAACTGTGCCGTCAACAGACTTTTTTTTTTTCGTATTCACTTGCCGCTAGGGCATGCACCAGAATTAGGTGAGGCACAAGTTCTAGCGTTCCCTTTAACAGTGTAGCACACTGTACACGCTTCGCTTTGGTTTGTGCGTATCTACATGACGGGCGCCATTCGCGAACTAAATCGATCGAAGCTCTGCTCGACACCAACGCATTAAGGGGCGCGCCACTTTACAAAGCACGCGACAGAAAAAAAGACCAGCGAGCCCCAAAGGTCAAAGTTCGCGATAAGTTATGCAGCCGCCCTAGTGGCATAAGTGCAGGAGAAAAAAATTGAAACCTATTGAACAGTATTAGCTGAGTGGGGCAATTGTGAAAGCTTACTTCATAGCTTCCGGCTGTGTTTTCGAGTAATTACCAAACTCCGTTCTTTAACAAAGCCACATGCGAAAAATCGAGAAAAGAATCATGGGGCGGCGTGGATTGCGATATAGATAACGTCAGATAAGAACGAGACAGTCGAATGAAAACGCAGTCCGATCTGCCCCCTTTCTCCCACTTCGTTCAAAGAGAGATCGATCGATCCTACTTTGCCAGGGTCAATACACCGCGCACCTTTGAAAAATGCGCGCAGCATAATTTACGAGCGGGCTGTACGATGAGTTCTACGGCTATCCAATGTGCAGTGAATGAGTAGCGACGTATTTACAGCGCGGCGTTCTCGTCAGCCACACGCCCCACCGTTCTTCGCACATTTTCACATACAGCAGCTGTACCGAAGTAACGACAGTTCACCCGCAAAGCCGAGCCTTGACGGCCCACGTCTCACTGCTCAAGAATGTCCACTCAATTAAGAGGACACAAAATGTCGCGAGGCTTCATAACGAAGAATCGTCCGCTTCGCGAGCTCTAGCAGACGACGTTTCGAAACCGCTATACTTTATACTATGTATAAATTAAATGTACTGTATTACAATGCATCAAATGGATAATCATAGACGCAAAAACATCTGTCACGGCCACCGCAGAGAAGGTCAAAAGGCATATTCCGTGGCATCAATGAAGTGATTTACAATCGATAAACAGCCTGACATAGCTAGGGATAGCTATTTTGAAGGGCAGACTCACAGACGAAGACCCCCTACACCGCCCCTCCCTACCTGACATACCTAGGGATAACTATTTTGAAGGGCAGACTGACAGACGAAGCCCCCCCCCCCCTCTCCTCCACCACCCTTCCCTATTTCTATTTCTGTCCCCATTGGCTGGTGCGACGCTGTAGCCTTGGAAGCGCTGCACCCTTTTATTATGGCGAGACGGATGAGGTACCCGCGAGGCCTATAGGCGAGATGCCAGCCACAAGAGAGCCCCCGAGCGATGCCCGACCCCTGCGCGACCTTCTGCATTCGCACAGCGGGGCGAATGTCGTGATGCGAATACGAAACTACTGCACGAAACGCCGCAACGTCCCTGACTTGGTTGTTTGTTAGTCTTTGCACGTGTTGGTCTATCGCAGCTCGTTTTTCTTTAAAGCACGCTTTAGAAAAAAAATCTGGGGAAAAAAAAATCACGCGGCCGTAGACAATGCGTAATCACAGTTGCGAAACTGACTGGGGCAAAGTTTTGCTCTTTCGTCGGCCTCTACGGAATGGGCATATCAAAGGAAGCGCCGCCATTAGTCGACGTAAGGTTCAGTTCTGTACGTTATAGCCACGGCAATTTGGAAGCTGTGCAGTGCTTTTTGATCAGAGGTCAATTTCAGGCGCGAATTTATTTCACGAGAATTCATTCTGTATATAGCACATCTAAGCCCCTACCTACTTCGGCGCAATGCCACGCTCAAATAAATGAGTGGCAATTACTGACGTCACGATCAAGTGCGTTGCTTCATATATCGTGTAACCACTCTGAATAATATGAATAGCCGTGTACGATTAAACAGTGCTAAAATGAAAGATTAGAATATTCACTGCAGGAATTGAATCATACGCTGGACGTATAATGCTAGAGATGATCGGACGGGCCGCTATTCTGGCAACGCTGAAAAACAAAAGGCACCACCACAGTATGCACTGTGTTCTTATTGGCATTTACCTCGGCAGTAATGTATTTATCGTTCTTTTTGAATCCGCCAAAGGCCGTACGCATCGCCCCGAAACACACAACACATTTTCTTAGGTTCCTCTTTGTCGGTGATGCAAGTTCCTGCATTTTATTCGCTGTTTGCCCTTACGAAGGTTTTTTAGAACACGAAAATAACGCACAAGCGCACCACACATTAAAGGGACAATAGAGGCAACCATTAAGTCAACGTTTATCGTTGAAATAACGGTCCAGAAACCTCGCAGTGTTACTTTTGTGCCAAGGAAATGCTTATTTGGAAATAAGATCATGTTTTAGTATACGCGTCAGGTTAGCTCACTTCAAATTTGCTCCTATCCTTGCGTTTTCTTTTTCGCAACTCTGTGAAGAAAATGCTCAATAAAACTGAAACTGAAAACTGAAACTGAAACTGAAATGACCCGCCTCAAGCGGAACGTCTCACGTCACTGTTGTCGTGCACAGCGTTGCCCGACTTTACCACGCGGTTGCCGACACTAGCAGCAGCAACAACGGCAATCGAACAATTTCCTGCCATTGGCTCTGAGATGGCAGACGTGCTTGGTTCAGCTGGGCCCCGCTAGATGACTCGACCTGTCCAGTTTACCCAGACGAAAAGTGAACTTTTGAATCACTCGCGCCATTCAACGTCCAGCGGTTTTTTTTTCGTGAATCAAACAGCCACGAACAAGCAGCATTTTAATGCGTCTAGTGGCACATGGAAGGTTTGTTATGTCGTGCAGATAGTGCGATTACTAGTGATTAATTGTAGCCTGTAACTCTGACGTCATCGGGACCATTTTGCGAATGTCCTACTGCGGCGCATGTGTTCTCGTGCATTCACCTTAATTTATCGATAACTATAGGGCACTGCTGTTTACAATATTGTCGTTTTAGACGTAGTCATATAAGCTTTCACTCTCACGTAAATTGTTGACTTTAGTGTCCCTTCAAACATAACGGAGCATCTCAGGATAGGCTGTGTCGCCCGCAAACAACAATCTCTGCTTATCGACGCCACAGCACCCGTATAGCGGCAACAAGTGGGGGGAGAAAAATTAAACCAGAAAAAAAAAACGACACAAAAGAAAAGACAGGATATTGCACACATGTTTGAATAATAGTGTAGTATCACGAACAGTGCACCGCTCGGCAGTGGGGCACTTTCATCTTTTGTTTATTTTTTTTCTCCCACCGGGAGGTGCGCAAAACATGCAAGCGCGCGTACGCAGAACGCGGCTAAAAGGAAGTTCTTTTCTCCATGTACAGGCACGTTTTTTTTTTTTTTTGCGTGGTAGTCGCACACACCAGCACTCACCAGCGTGGTCCAGCAAACGGCAAACAATAAAAAAGGACCGCAGAAATGGAAGAGACTTCGTAAACACTTCACGGCAGCCGGTGGCTGGCGCACTGGTGTCCCACGTGGTGGACGATAAGTGATCTTTTATAGACGAAATAGTCTTGAAAAGGGAAGGAGGGCGTCGCTGGAACCAACGGATTGACAAGTGCACTCTTGTGTTGTCTAAAGGGCAGCGATTCCCTTGGAATCAGGGCCGGCAACACCGCGGCAAGCCCCTCCACGCTCCAAAAAAATGTTAAACTGCACAGTTGATTGATATGTGGGGTTTAACGTCCTTATAAGAGACGTCATAGTGGAGGACTTTGGCAATTTAGACTACCAGGGGTTTTTTAACGTGCACCCAAAGCTGAGCACACGGGCCTACAACATTTTCACCTCCATCGGAAATGCAGCCGCCACCGCCGGGATTCGATCTCGCGACTTGCGGGTGAACTGCACAGTTATAACGCTACGATCCTTTCTCGAACGCTAAACCGATGTCGCACTTCGTCGCCGGCCAGTCGGAAGAAAGAAAGAAAGAAAGAAAGAAAGAAAAAAGAAAGAGAACAGAGATAAAATAAAGGTACAATCATCCATATATCGAAAATTTTTTTTCACCCATTTGAAACGAAATCGCAATCTTCGGGCGAACCTATATACATCGAGAAACGCGCGTTCTTACAAATCTTCGTCAAAATGTATCGCGACGTTCCGCTAGAGCCATCGGCCCAGTACGCGTAAATCGCCGCAGCAGCCGTCGGTGGCGCTGTCGGTCTGCATCTCTCAACTGCGCGTTGCTCACAAATGAGACAGACTACACGTGCGATTCATAGACTTGAGCGAGTCCGTTAATGCATCGGTTACACGCAGAACATACACATATAAGCTCTGCATGCGTCTGTCTCGTTCATGCTGCGTGCAACGTTAAGAACACGTGTGGCCCGCAGAAGGGACGCAGTCGCACCATCTCTCAGGCCACGTTCACACTGAGCATTCCGGCCACCTAAATTGCTCCGAATCCGGTTCGGCGGCGGCGAGATCCGCCGAAAGGGCCCTCTCCGCGCCGATCGCTCTCGGACCGATTTTTGCGGCGTCTGCCGCCGAATCGGTCACCGCGGACCAATAGGAGCGCTAGTCAAGGAATTCTGAAAAATGGCGGCTAAGCCCTACTCACTTGTTATGTCGCAGTGCACGTAACTGAATGTTGAAACCAACGGGAGTTTAACCTACTCTGTGCCTATACTTCGCGTCCGTATTTCGTGAAAGAGGTGACCGAGCTTGTTGTTGGCGTGACCGAGCTTGTTGCGGTCTCGCAGAGCAAAACGAACCCACCAACGCCGCTGGCGTCGGTGGTTTTTCTGCTCTTCGTGCATTACAAGACAGCCACTTGCCAGCAAACTAAGCAGTACTGTCTTTTCTTGCTTCTTGCGTACGAGAATCGTCCAAGTATACACCACCGGATAGCGTAGTGGCGTTTGCGAGCCGCGACAACAACCGGGTGACAGCGCATCCATCCCGCGTTCGCCCCGTAGTAGATGGCATATTCGGCGGCGCGGGGCGCGTCCAGTGCGAACAACGCTGCGTTTCGGCGGCAGGGGAATTCCGGTCGCTGTAGAAAGCGGATGTTTCAGTGTGAACAAGGCATTACTCGCGCGCCACCCTGCGGCGACGCCCACACACAAGGTTCTCCCTAAAGGCCTGCCCACACACACGCGCCGACGCGCTGTAAAGCGTATACGAGAGGTGCCGCGCACACCCTAAACGCAGAAACGAGTCAACGCTATACCGCATACACTGCAAAAGGGGCACGGGAGTATACGCGAGATGTGAAAGGCTGGGTTCGACGAACGCGCATGCAAGGGCGGGCGGCGACGCGTCAAACTTCTTCGACGCGAGGTCCGCCATGATTGACAGGCCTCGCCTATTCGTCTGCAGTGCGAGTGCGAGCGCGCAAACGCTGCCCTAGTTATTCCGCTCGTCCGTGCGTCGTCATTTTAGAAGCTTGCCGCCCTGTAGAACTTAACAGATCCGAGGAACGTGGGAAAAAAAGAGATGCGCATTCAGCAATCGCGGCGCGAAATAAAGTAAGGTGACAGAGCCCGAAACTGTGGCACGCACTATACATCACTTTGGTTTTCCAAATACGGAAGTTGACTCGCTAATGGGAATGGTCAGCTGCTTTCAAGACCTGCCATGACACAGCATCGTTGCGAGTGACCACTTCTTGGAATAATGAGTGTCCATCCCTATTGAAACGATCCGTATGCGATGTCCAATAATTCCGTATGTTTCCGTAAGAATACAAATGTTTCCTGTATATTTTCCATATATTTCTGTAAGATTCTTACGGAAACATGCAGAATTATTGGACATCGCATTAAGCCATGTTGTATACCAATATGACAGCTCCCAGTCGGCACATATCGCTTGAATTTGCTCTTTCATCATCTCTTCGGCCCACATTAATTGATTAATTAATTTGATTGATGAATTAATTAGTTCATCATATCATTCTTTCAAGCCCCACTAGTTTGTTCAGCTTCAAAAGAGTTAGTGTGGCGGCGGTTTGATCGAAGCGTATGTCAATACGCACTGGACAGAATGTAAATGCGGGCGACACGAATACAACAAAACGTAACTAAGGAAAATGGAAGTAATTAGTCATTACGCTAATTAAACGTTGACACACACTCACCGCAGTTCTCCTCGTCAGAGCCGTCGCCGCAGTCGTTCTCGTCGTCGCACCGCCACGTCTTCGGGATGCACTTCTCGTGCTTTGCGCACTTGAACTGGCTCGTAGAGCATTGACCTGGGAACAGAGAAAAAAAAAAAAGAACGAGAACAAGGTTAAAATTATATTTACATTAAGTTACCACAAAGTATAAGCGATCAAAACTCTAGTAAAGGCTTTCTCGCTTTGCGAAGTTTCCTTTTTCTTATCTCTCTGCACTCTCTTTTCTCCCCTTCATCCCTTCCCCAGTGCAGGGTAGCAAACCGGATGTGCGTCTGGTTAACCTCCCTGCCTTTCCTTGCATCTTCATCTCTCTCTCTCTCTCTCTCTCTCTTCTGATTCACGCGTCTTCATGTATTTTAAATACGAAGCGTTTCTTTGCGTACTGCAGACAACTATAGCATCCACTCACCCACCCACTCATTCATAGAATCGCATTTTCAGCGCAGCGCAAGAAACACTAGGGTCTTTAGAATTATGTGTATCTATTTTCTAGTAAAAGAACACATCATTTGTTACTTGCGTATTGATGTTGCACATGGGAAATGCGTAATATTATCTTTCTGGTGGCCAATCTTCACAAGTATGAACGCCGAGACCAGATCAAGATGGCTGGGCGTTGAGCAAAAACTTTGGCCGGGTGCCTGAAAGGTCACGATGGTGCGACGGACAGACAGACGAATATTTCTACAATAAAGTGATGTTAGTCGTGAAATATAGATGTGCCGAAGTGTATGTGCCCTGTTACTGGAATGGTATGAAGCCTTTGTGTTCTGTACATGCTGTAAATAAATTTTTTCTATACAGACTATCGTCTCTAAAACAATGAAAGAGGCGTGACACAGTGCGCAAGAAGAGGTGACTTCACGAAGATAACGTCACCGAGCAACCAAGAAAAGTAAAACGAAAAAAAAAATCGCCCCGAAGCGCTCAATAACCCAGCTATAACGGACAAGTGTGAAAGACAAACACAGGAAAGCTTGGTTTGGCCGGGAATTCCGTAAAAATATAGAAGCTGCGCGGGGTTGTGGTTTCAAGGTTATTGCAGGTATGTCGCGCGGAAACGAAGATGAGATAAGACTAGATATAATCTCTCGAGTTTCGCATTGTCACAAGGCCAATCGGCAGTTACCATGGAGGGGCTGGGAGGCGGTGCACACCGATTAGCCGCGCTATCATTGGCTGAAATCGGAGAGCCATAGGTTCTTATCGCAAAATCGAGGCTTCTTATCTGGAACCATCTGGAGGCCGCGGTTGGCCAAGGAATGGAGAGGCCGGCCGCACAGCGATAACGCGGGCGTTTGATAAATAAAACCGTGAAACAACCTTCTTCAGGCACTTACACTTACAGATTTAAAAAAAAGTAAAAACTAGAGGTCCTCGTATAGTGGTTTCGCGCGTGTTATCTAAGATATTTAAAAAAATTTTATCGACAGAACATTCCGGACTGAGAGATAACGATCACTACAAGAGAATCAAAACAACTAATCGAACTAACGCCATTGACAAATCCAGTTACACCCTTTACTAAAGGACCGCGTAAGCGCTAATCAGGACTAGTACACCACGGACAATATCGCTGACTATTCGCCCATATAGTTACAGTCCTTAATCCGGTTAACGCCAAGGCCAGTATCCGTATAATTTTCTTCAGCGCACTTTCAAAACTGTAAAGAGTGTACCGGTGCGCGGTCAAAGCTGTTTGGCGATGTAATATTAACACCATATAGACTAAGAATATCACACGACTTTTTTTTTTACCATTTGTCTGTTCTGCTGAGACAACAGACGGCTCACTAATTGCCTAATATATAACGAGGTATGATTTTGCACTGTCACATAAGGCACCATTAAAACGCGTCGCCACACACACACACACACACACACACACACACACACACACACACACACACACACACACACACACACACAGTTTCTTTTATCTAATCACAGCTCCTCAATTAGCACTTCGCCGAAAAGCGCCGGCACACATTGCCCTCACATCCTGCCGGCTCTTAGACACGTATGCAACATCCGCGCAAACATTATGCACGCGTGCGCAACTTAGCCTCGTTGTATACATAAGTACACACACACACACACCACTGCGGGGGGGCAGCGCACTCAAGAACCAAGCAGACGCAGGCATGCAAGGCAGTTTCGCAACCTTCCATGGCGCGCGAGTCACAAAAAAAAAGCAAACAAGCCACACACAAATAAAAAGACTAAAAAAAAAGAGCGCTTACTTCACTCCTTCTGAACTCCTCCGGTAGCTTACGATGTTAGAACGCCAGGGAGGCAGGCATGTAAGCGGCAAACGACGCGAAACGGATTACGGTTGCTGCGCGCCGGGCAAGCAGCGTATGTGGTCATGAATTCCACCGCTATCCCCACCGCAGGGTCATCCCAACGTATATATACAGACGCCGCCGGAGGCGATTGAAGACACGTTTGTGTGTGTGCTTTTTTCTACTCCCTAAATGGATTTCGAACACTATCGATACCCATCGGTGTGTATGTATACCTTCCGCCTTTACGAAAAAGTCAATTTTCGTTCGACTTGCCGTCGCTGGCGGCTTTCGCAGTTCGGATTAGCAACCAGCGGTCGCCGTTTGTTCTTGTTTTTGTCAGAATGTGGGAACGTGGTGGCCTTTGCTGGCGTGTGAGCAGAGCTTGGAGAAGACCTTTTCTATACTTGAAAACACACACACACACACACCAGTAAAAAGTGTGGCTTTGTTTTCACTTGAGCTTCCGCAGTCAGCCGTCAAGCTATATCACCTGAACAATTAGATTCAGCCTGTCACTAGTGCTGAAACAAGCGAACAGAAGGGCGGTCCAGTCGACGCGCCAGCCATGGCGAAACTAAGCGAACAAGCACCGGCGAAGCAGAAGTTGAGCTTTCTGCCTGGTCATGTGGTGCCGCAGCACTGTGGCTCCGATCACGGCCTCCGAGATTGCCCGCCGGCGGGTTATCTCGGAAGCTACGCTCCGAGCCACCGCAGCTGCGACGCCTCTTCGCGGCGGATAAGGTGACGGACGTGACGTCACGCTTGCCGCCCTCGCGCTCTGGCGGCTCAATGTCATTGCGACGCGATGAGTGACATAGGGCGGCATAGCTTCCGCTTGTAAACGAACACATGCCCACACAATGATTATTGTTTGTTCGCACTGGTTATGGAATGCCTGAAGCAGCAGAGAACTAAAATTGAGCCGTGGTTCATCGCGGACGAAAGCAAGAAGCGTGAGAAACCATGCACGCGAGAACATGCGCCTGACAACGAAGGCGCCAGTAAATTTTACTTCTGCTTTGACGTTATCGTCTAGATACAGGAGGAGTGTTTTGGTCTGCCCGAAACACACGAAATCAGAAGTACAAAAAGGGCTAAATGATCTCAGACGAGCGGCGCGAAGCAAAATACAGCACACGAAATAAATAAATCGTCACAAACCAAGACCGTGGCAGCCGCTGAGGAAGCACATGCTACAAGATGAATCTAATCTTTGCGAGTAAAAGCTGCATCAATATTCAGTACCGCATGCTTATTCACTTCTTGAGAGCTAGGCGCGATGCGTCACGGATTTCAGATCGGTGCGCAACACTAGGCTTCGGTTGTCGGTAAACGTGCGCAAGCGAATAAGCAGAGCGCACCGAAACTTCAGGCACGACTTGGAACCGAGAACTTAAGATCAAAAAAATAAATCACCTGACTGCATGCGGCACGTACGGGCACCTATAGACGCGTTTCGAATGAAAAAATACTCTCGCGTTTACCATTTTCGCCCACAACATATGCGACATTTAATGGCGCATACCCAGCGCCGCGCACTTACAGAAAGCCGAGACAAGTACTTATCTGTTACGTGGACAAAGCGTACGCATCAAAGCGTCCGATCGAACGAAGGGGGACAAGCACAGTAGCGGACGAAAAACGATTCGGCCGCGCCCCGCAAAGCATAAAATGAGGCGGCACGCAATAGAATCCATCAACAGACGAGGCGGCCATTGCGTCGTCTGCTACACAGCCTCGGGCCCAAACGATCGAAGGCAGACAAATCGAAAAGCAGACGAAACACGCCACGCCGTCTGTTTGTGCGGGCGCGCTTAATACGGTAACAGACGGGCGCGAGTCCGCATGTTTTAAACATCGTGCGCCTGTAAATATACACACGCGAATGTTGCCACGGCCCGAAAGAGGAAACGGCGGTATATCGCGCCACCAGCGAGCGCTACCTGCTTACTTGATCGCTGGAGCGAGCAATTCGGGAAGCCAAGAAAAAGGAGGGGACCGCGCGCAGGCTTCTTATACGCCGTTCGCACAAATCAAGATCAAGGTCACCTATACCTGGCTATGAGAAAGGACGAAAAAGAAGCCAAGGCAACGATTTTTTTTTTTTCTAACGCTTGGCGTGTAGCGCCAATCGCGACGCGACACACACTACGCCCGATCAAGTAAAAGAAGGGAGAGCGCGATAGCAGACGACACATTTCGGGAACGATCGAACCAAGTCGGCTGGTTAATCGTTTGCGATATCCAAATTTCGATCATTATTTACAGGTTTGGTTTACAGGGTTGGTTTGGGCACGTGCGCGCTGTAGTGCTTAGTTGGATCGCTAGAAGAACGTCGTGTTCTTCGTGGCGTACTCGTATTTAGGCCCGTCTAGCAGGTTGCCCCGTCTGGTCGCGATTTCTGCTGGCAGACGCGCGCGCCTCCATGATTGAGCAGACGACAGAAGTGTCCCAATCAACAGACGATAGCACTTTCTCCTCGTCCGATTCCAGGCCAAGTGTAAAATTGTTTCCATTTTTTCTTTTTTTTTTTGCATTTAACGAGCTGCAGCGACTGGCCCAACACTATAGACGGAGCTCTGCAGAAATTACACTGTACAGCAACAAGTAAAAGTATACATTCACAAAATAATGAACGTTATTCTGCTGCGGTGTACTCCACTGATTTTAGCAGTCCTGCTGGTTAAGTTGGAAGTCCATTAAACCGCCATTTAGAAACGCAAATATTGTTATAGATAAGATGTGGTTCACGCTTGGGTATGAAGACAGGGTAATAGGTGCATTGTGCCAGAAATACGAGCGCCTTGAAGATGTACGCGATTTCACCCTGTTGCCTTCCAATGCTCTTGGCAGACGTGGCTGACCGCATATCTGAATTCCTATCGAAAAAAAAAAAGTTGCTTTTTCGTGTTACCTATAAAACTGCTCAACCACCAAAACACCGTTATATGTAGTTACATCACCAGAACAAGATCTCTGATTACAAGCAAAGCAAGAATACATTTATCGAGGTATTATTCTACGCTGAAGCATAAAAACAGCTTTCTATCTGTTCTTGGGATTCACCACAGCTTAAAGGCTAATCCTGATAAGAAGTGGCACACGTACGATACACGCAAAAAAAAAAAAAATCAGTGCCAGTCGATTTTTCTGTAATGCGCGCTTTTTCATCGATCTGAACAACCTGGTTTCGTTTATCGTGTCGATTTCGGGGATTACACTATTATGCGCGCTATTTCACATGCACCCATCTCGGACGCCAGCTTGGAAACACGGAGACGTGACCTAACCACGCGCAGTTCTTTAAAGACGGATATCATCGGACCATCAGAGCGCGAGGGCCATGGAACTCATCGTCAATACCTCTTCCTCAATACACCACGTGAGCTGCCCCTTCACGGTCATACCAAGTCGCGTTAGCGCTATATATAGAGCTCCCAACGCCGTCCGATAACCTTCAATTTTTTTTTTTCGCACGCTTTCTCCTCTTCTGGCTTACCAAAGTTGAACAAGACGCAAAAAACAACAAAAAAAGGTTACGAAGCGCCGACAACCTTCGCGACAGGGACTATCGGCGACATACGGAGGCCGGTGCATTCGAATCGCAGTCAAAATCGAAGTCGATCTTGCGCTTACATAGAGGTGTGGTGGTCCCTTTTAAAGCATGCACTGCGTACAAGGCACCGTCAAGTACACCGCTTTTGGTATAACAATCTTTACAGGCCAAACTATATATAGTCAGGCCGAACTAGAAGCTTGCGAAACACGCAACAAATATCACCACATGAAAATTCCTTGGAATGGATGAACACGCTCGCCACCACACCGAACGAACCACTTCTGAACACACACTCATGCACGCCTCTATATACAGCGGCGTATTCATTCGCACGTGCTACAGACAGCGCCATGACGTCAGAGGGGCGCGTCGCATCAACGGAGAGGCGCTAATCACCGACTCATCAGGCGCGACGACTACTTCTACGAATGATCGAGGACGAAGCCACCCGACCACGCTCCGTTGACTTTGGTGGGCGGCTGTGCATCGAGTGTTAGTTACACTGCGTGTCATATACTTTGTGCACAGCCTTCTTTCCATACTTTTCATTTCGTATACTTGCAAGACTTATCTTTCGCTTCGCGTGCCGAGACGCCAACCTCTCCCATTTCACGTCTAATAAACGCACACAACAGAGAGAGAGAGCGATAACAAAACGTCAGTACCGTCGTTAGATTATAGTTCGTGCTTGCGGCGGAAGCAAGGGGGCGACCTCTATATCGCGAGTACGCGCTAATGGCGTATCAGATTTCGCTGGAACAAGAGTTAACTGACCAGACTGCCGGCAAGCTGTCTCGCCGCGCGATAACGTCGTATAGCTTCTGTGCGTATACTATCTATATATATACAGAGGCGGCGTGTTGGCTTGCCAATTTGTTGATGCCAAGGATCCGTCGAGCCACGCGGAGATTATCAAAAGCGGTTCTGCTTTTCTTTTTTTCTTCTTCTTGACGCGTGCCACTTTACCGTGTGTTATGTCAGGAAAAAAAAAAAAACACCCTCAAGTAGCGCCGCTTGGCAGACACCGATAAAACGGCGATGAGGGGGGGGGGGGGGTGCAGTGGGAACTTAGGTTGCACACTTTAACGGAATACTCGCTCGATTGTCACAATTTTTTCCAGCTCACGGACGTTGACGCCCACTCACAACACTCATGATGTGCGGGTTGATGAAACACACGCATTTGGTTGAAAGTCCACAGATGCTCCAGCACTACGTCGTGCTCTTTAACGATATCATGGCTTTGGCAACTCAGACCCGATAATTGTTAGCCTGAATGAGCTCCACGTGTTATGGATATACATGTATGTCGTGGTATGGATCGTAGCAACAGTGTGTCATTGCACACTGAAAAAAAAACGCTATGTCACCCCGTAATTTTAGTACTATACAGCTTGACGGGGCAGGTTGACTTTTGTCATCCGTAATGATGTAAGAGTTCGCGTACCTTCTCAAAGCTAGTCATACATGCATGACAAGTGAACGCTAACACAAAACACTCTGCACGTTTTGTGCCCTTGCTATCATGTATACAGTGGCGATGTAAATAACCGCATACAGTGTGGTTATCTGCTGTATGATATTTCTTTCGCGCGGCTGTAGCCTAGATAGCGATAAAAAAAAACGAATTTTCTTTCCATTCTGTCCTCCCCCCCCCCCCCCCCCTGAACATACGACACAAAGAACTTCGTTTGGCATCCGCGAGATACGTGCAGATAAAGGCGAGCTATAAACGCGATTACAAAGATGGCGATACCACCACTATAGTGAAGCGCTGCTTCCGGGTGTGTCTGATGACCCGCTCGATGTTGTCGGCGGCCGTGGCGTGGCGCGAGGAGGTCGCCGGAAAATCAAGTGCCCTTGTATACGTGGGCGCTGGTCGAGCGTATCGATCGGATTCGCGCCATGGACGCTCGGGCACCCCGGCCCGTTATCGTCGCGCAGCACGGCCGTTCCCGTTGTCGTGGTTGGGGGCTATCTTTCTTTCTTTCCTTGTCACGCGCAGATTGAGCGATAATGGAGGCGGCTGCCTTCCGGGAACTCATGGCTATGATATGGTAATTGTTGGAACTTGACGTCCCAAAGCCTCGGTATTATGATTGAGGGACGCCGCAGTTGAAGGATCCAGAAGTTTGAACCGCCTGCACGTCTTTAACGCGCACCGAAATCTTAAGTATACGCGAGCCTCAATCATTCTCGGCTTCAACGAAGACGCGGCCGGGATTCGATCCCGCCACCTGCTGGCCATGCATGCCGGCGAATCGGGTGGAGCCGATATGGAAAAGCGACCAGCGCGGGTTTAGATTCCGAACGTTGTTTATAAATCGTCTCGTTCGAATTCTGTGTAATGCCGGCGCTTCGCCAGCAAATCGAGAGTTGTGTTGCACTCTATATATAGCCTTTCGAAGCTGAATACGGCCCTACGTAAGCGTCGCTTATTTGGTTTGAATCGTGAGGGTCGATTGAGCTGAACGTGACAGAGGAAGGTTCATCTACTGCGCGTCTCGTTTCTTTCTTTTTAACGCACTTTACGGTGACGATTTCGTGCAATGAGCGTTCTCAATACATGCAAACAAACACTTCGCCAAAAGGTATACTTATTGAATGTGCTTGCTTGTTTTTTTTTTTTTTTTGTCTCTGCTAAATCGTACAAGCAGTCCTACGTCCCTCGTTTTTTACGAATCCTTGCTATGCCTCCCGGCCGCAACAAAGCAGGGTGCACATTCCACTTTTCCTTACTAGTTTTATTTTTTTTACTGTAACTAGGGCATTTTGACAGCCTTCAGTGCGTGTGCACTCCACTGGGCCCAAAGTAGCATCCGTTTCACGCTTTGCAAGTACCAATCTTGATCCCAGAGGCAGCATGAACGCTAGGAAAATGGAATAATCGCCTGATTATTAGAGGCGTCGACAAACACATGAGTCGTATCTCAGATAGCCGTTGTCTCTTAAGACTCAACATAGACGTAGGTCACAAGAACTGTAACAGTCTGGAACATTCATTTGGAGGCTCTTGCCGCAGAAGGAGTGGGAATATAGCTTTCTCGGAAATTTAGCGTTTCGCAAGTTTCTTGGCGCGTGTCTGTACAGTGAGCGTGTGTGTGTGAGTAAGGGGGGGGGGTGGCGTGTTACGTCTAAAAATACGAACAGTGCATATATATTTTTATATACGAGCCTGGATATTAATGATAATGATATTATTATTATTATTATTATTATTATTATTACACTAACAAAATGTACGGTTTTACGTCCCAAAACTATATACGGTATGATCGTGGGACACGCCACAGTGGAGGGCTCCGGAAATTTCGACCATCTGATGCTCTTAATCACTGACAACGTACAGTAAAGGGGCTTCTCGCAGGTTTCACCTCCATATAAATGGGACCGCCCCAGCCGGGGTCGAACCCGCCACCTTTCGGGTCAGACAGCAGAGCATGCCGCAATTGCCACACCACCACGGCGGACCCGCTGAGGATTATACAATTCAAGGATGCTGCTATTCAAAGAACAAGTTGACTTTTTCGAGTAAATATTTTTTTAGAGTGCGCCTGAAATAACAAGCAGTCCACTGTAGGTAAATTACACAGAACGTAATCACCCGTTCGCGAGACATTATTTGAGAGAATATGAACTCACGTAGCGACTAAGAGGCGCTCGAATAATTTGTGTAAACGAGCTATACCAGTCTCGGAGCATATTAAAAAGCGTTTAGCGCAATATTACGTATAAGCTCTTGCAGATTTTAAGCGTCTAAATTGGCCTAACCGAGTCACATTATCCGGCTAGCTTCTCGCGCTTCGTTGTGAAGAGAATTCGTTCACATTAAGTGTTTGTTTCACAGTAACTGTGTAAGTAGCGTTTGATTGCATGTAGCGAGTTAAGAATGCGACTTGACTTAATTTCTAACGGTTACATTACCTATAATATTGATTTTCAGAGCAAACTGTACGAGTTGATATTAAGTTATCACCTTATGTTACGGTGGCAATAATGAACCTTTTGTGTTTGCATGTCCTTGGTAATAATTAGTTTCACCTCTTGATGTGTAATGAGCAGCAGCTGAACTCAACCAGTTTTGTTTACAAAGGATGTTTTAATGGAGTCTACAGCGATGGACATTCTCAGTACCGTAATTATATGGCACTGGAGGCATAAATTATTTCTTTTTTTTTTCGTTTGTGCTGACCAAGAAGGAAAAATTAAACTCCGCCGCGATCACAGGCAGGCTCTCTTTTTAAAATTGAATTGCACAACCGAAGCGAATAGTTGAGCACTAGCAAAATGCAGCCCGAAGTAATTACCCCAGAAAGCTAATTAACTACACTTATAAAAATACGGAAAGTCTCATATTTATTTTGGCCCGACTGGGCCAGCCTGTCTTAAAAAAATGACCTCTTCATCACCGGTTGACATTTATTACTTAAATCAATAATTAGGCCGTAGAAAGTACGCAGACTTAATTATCACACAAATTTACATGTCCTGCAGCACAGAAATAACCACCCAGTGACCTCGAGTTATCTCTGTCATACGAGTAAACCGACATTGAATAAAATAGCAGTGAATTTCCGAATTTCATTCACTCTACCAAGCCCTAACTACTTTGAACTATTTTGTACATATTGTTACTGCATCATCAAACCTATGGTCATATACCGAGGCGTACTCGAAGCATGACACGGTGTTCTGGACCTCACTGCTTTTTGGTAGGCGGTGTGTTTTTGGTTGTAGTTTTTTTTAATTAAATAGAGGGGACTGGCGCTGTGGCCGTTCAGCCACCATGGGAACGAGGGGTATAGTGCCTGGATTTGCCTAGTCTTCCTGCTTGCGGGCTTAGAACGCACTGCACTTGCGGCTTTGTTTATTACCGTGTTTCGCTTTTTGTTACGAATAAATTAGCGGGCCGTCGTGAACTTCGCGACCCGACTTGAATAATTGATTGATTGATATGTGGGGTTCAATTAATGTCACAAAGCCACCACATGATTATGACAGACTCCGTAGTGTAGGGCTCCGGAAATTTCGACCAACTGCAGTGTTCTTTAACGTGCACCCAAACTTGAGCACACGGGCCTACAGCATTTTCGTCTCCATCGAAAATGCAGCAGCCGGGATTCAATCCCGAGACCTGCGGGTCAGCCGCCGAGTACCTTAGCCACTATAGACCACCGCGGCGGGGCGACCCGATTTGAATAGATGAGTAACTGCTTAACATTCACCCATTGTCGTCTCGTGACAAAGCAGCTTTGGGGGCCACGCGATGTCAAGCAAGGAACGAAGATTTGACAAATCCGTGTATACTATACATCATTCCAACGCTCGTTGAAGCGCCGCGCGTTGCAGCTCCCATAGACACTAGCGCCAGAGTTTCCTCTAGTGTTATTTATGGGCAACTATGCTGGTGGTTCCCTGACCCACTCTGCTCTCTTCTTGTCTCTTAAGGGTTACACCATCGATTACCTTCCCATCACTCGCTGCGTCGTCCTCAATTTAAGCCGAACCCTATTTTGTAAGCCTCCAGGTTTCTGCTCCGTAGGTAAGTACCGGCAAGATGCAGCTGTTATATACCTTCCTTTTGAGATATGGTGGCAATCTACCAGTCATGATTTGAGAGTGCTTGACGAATGTGCTCCACCCAATTATTATTCTGCTTGTTACTTCTATCTCGCGGTTCGGCTCCAGGGTAATTACCTGTCCTAAGTAGACGGGGTCTTTTACAACTTCAAGTGCACTATTATTTATCTCGAAGCGCTGTTCTCTTCCGAGGTTGTTGTACATTACTTTGGTTTTCTGCAGATTAATTTCAAGACCCACCTTTCTGCTCTCCTTGTCTAACTCCGTAATCATGAGTTGCGATTCGTCCCTTCGGTTAATCATCAATGCACTGTTATCAATGCAGTGTTAAGGATATCATAGTTGAAATCAAGAATAAATAGACATGAGCCGCGAATCTAGCGCGTAGGCAGGATAACCGCCGGTCATTAAGGGCAACTGACTGAATTGAATTTCCAGAGAAGGCAAGCGGGCTAGGGGGAAACAAAGTTGGGTGGACAGATGAGATTAGGAAGTTTGGGGGTATATAGTTGCAGCACCAGGCACGAGGGCGAGTTGACTGGCAGAACAAGGGAGAGGCTTTTGTCTCGCAGTGGACGTCGTCAGGCTGATGGTGATGATGCCAGTAGTAGTACTATTAGTATTAGCAGGTTGTGGTTATTGTATTGCAGGTAGCATTACCGTAGTATCAGTAGAAGTAATTATCTGTTCCTGATTAACCACTAACCCATGGCCATAGTAATAGGGTTTTCACGCGTCATTTACAATCACGCAGCGTACCGCGGGCGATACGATGACGTCACAACAGAATTTCCTCGTACTGGCTCGGAAAAGTGGCCACAACACAAGCGGCAACCGTGGTGCACGCGACACTATATATATAAAAAAAAAACATACGTCGACGTTTGCAACACGGTGGCAATCTTTGTCGCGTCCATATACATTGTACATATCTCCAACTGAGAGGAAATATTTACACATCTAATAACAACAGCAAAAAAGGCGTTCTAGGAAGGCTTAATTTCGTCATGCCGATAACGCGAGCCCCGATTTTTTCTTGCACCATACAGACGACGGCCACCTGCTGGGAAGGCTGCGTAGCTTCTTCTGGCAGCGGTTATTTATGGAACGAGGAACGCGACAGCACAATCGAGCGGCTTACGGAAAGCACGGCTGGACGTTCGATCTTCCAAGATGACGACGCGGCACAATGGTTAATCCTTTAGGCCCTGCGCAGCGAGCAGAAAACAGACAAAAAAAAAAATGGGACTACGCACTGAATGATGTTCGGGTGAACTACGAGGTTTGCCAAAAGCAGACGACACGTGGTGCAGTAACAGAAATAATCGAGGAGTCTTGTAAGCTACTCGTAATTAACAAGTAGTTAACAAGGCGGATAACAGGGCTGTCATGTTAGCTACTAGCGATCTCCAGCGGTCTCGAGAGCGATCCAAAGCGTACCGCGTGGCAGACGTGCCCTCAAAACGCGCAAGCAGAGGGGTCATTAGTAGTCACCTAGTAGTCATTCGTCTACTAGGTTTCTGCACCCGAGTTGGGAACAGCGATCGGTGGGCTATCGTTTTACAGTTTTGGTTAGTTCAAGCTAGGTTTTAGGGCCAGGTCATTATCGGTTTTTTTACCAGCATGGCGGGGGCATAGGCGCACACGTGTTCCTAGAAAAGCTACGTCATCACTCGGTTCGCCAGCAGACGGCGTTCGAAATCAAACCACAAAAAAAAAAACGTCATCATCGTGCCGTCTGCAACAACTAACGCGCCGGACTCCACAGGAGCGGCCACCGGCGCAAGATTGGCCACCAGAGAGGAGATACAAAAAAGAAATATCAAGCAAGAAAAAATGCCTAACAAGTACGAGACTGAAGCGTGAAGAAGAAGATTATGAGAAAGGGAGAAGGCTCGGGGAGGAAGAGATGCGCCCGAAAAGAGGGCCGTTTTCGACGGCGCGGGCAATGCCGGCTCGGCGGAGGAAAAGCCGGCCGCCGCCGCGTTTCAATGACCCCGCGAGCGTGGCTCGGCAACTGGTCTCTTACTAGGGTTGAATATAAAAGCATTTCGTGGGCGCTTTGACGATCTGCGGGAGCCCGACACTTGTAAACCCGGCCCTGTACAAGCTCTGGGAAGTGGGATCGGCCGTATTCGCAAGTTACGAATGTCCATCCGAAATGAATGCTCAGTTCCCGTAGCGAGTTTGAATGACGCAACACCGCACAGGCAAAACACTTCCTAAGCGGTCGAATTCCACGTAACCGCGATAACGAGTTTTCTTATCGAAATAGATATACGGAATGCCGGGCACGCGGCTAATTTCAAAAAGAAACGAGTACATTCCACGGAGCGAGCAAGGCTCCAGGGAGAGGAGGCGCGCACGAGTCGGTGGCTTTTTTTTTTTTTACGCTTTCGCAGTTCCTGCCGGCTAACCGTCTGCGGTTACCGGCTACGTGTCCTAAAAAGAAAACTCATCGTTCTTCAAAGCAGTTGAATGTGGCGGCTCAAAAAACCGCGCGTAACGTCGGGAAGTTCGAGAAGGAACGATATTGAAACGGCGCAGTCTTCTTGCCGGCGCTAGGCCATGCCGGCGTTTTAGAATGTATGGGCGCCGCGCGCCGAGGTGCCACGCCTGCAAAAAGAACCGGCGCCCAGCCACCGATTTTTTTTTTTTTTTTTTTCCTCCGCCGCCGCTCACGCCACCTCACTTTTGCATTCACGCCGTCGACGCAGTAGCGGCGATGGTAATACTGATACTCACTGGAGGCATCCACTGTCCGTACGCCGCAACACGCGACTGCGATGAGCACGATGGCGAAGCTCGCGACTACCAGAGACGACGTTGACCGCAGGGGCAAGATGCTCCACCTTGAGGCACCCATGCTTGTAGGAGACGCCGAACCACGTAGTACACCGGCCATCCAATGGGAGTTTAGGCGCGCACCTCCGAAGAAACACAAAATCCCGCGCTGTAGAAAGAACACCACCCACGAAAGGAATAACACAGTCAGGGTGTCACACTGGAGGTTCTTGAGGAACAGGCACTGGGCAGAACGGCTCCGAAAAAAATGGGGGTGTATACTTAAAAAAAAATGTGCGCCGCAGCTCCAAAGCTCGCGAGCCGTCCGCCACACGACTCGGTCTAGAAGCGTATGAGGGCTTTCAAGGGGGGTATGCTCGCGGCATCGTACGATGTTGGGGGAGGCGCAGCGCCAGTACAAGCGACAAGCCTACTCCTCTCTCATGTATCTCTCTCTTTTTCTCTCTCACACACGCATGATGACGTTTAAGCGCCCTTTGATGACGTTGGGCAGGCGTGGCAAGACGTAGCGGCTTTCGTCCAATGATTGTGCAGGTGCAGGCATCACGCCACCATGACGTGTAGCCGTTCTTTTGCGTTGTTTCGCGTGCGCGCGTAGCTTTGATTGTTCTTATTCTTACGTTTCTTTATGTACGTGCGTGTGTGCGCGCGTGCGCAGTGGCGGCCTCACGCGGCGTCTTTTGAACCGGTTCCGCGAGAACCGTTCGAAGAGATGGCGGGTGAGGGCGTGCTTGGGTTTGAGGCGGGAATTTCGAGGGAAACGGCAGCCGCCGATGCTTTGCCGGCAGTCGGAGATTCGGCACGGGAAAAGCGACGAAATAAAGTCGCCGCCTGCGTCACGCGGAAAAGCCCGCCTCCGTTGATAACGCCGGGCCGCCACCACCGTCGTTATAAGCGCCACATTTGCGTCTTTCGCCGCTTGACCGACCACTTTCTCTTGCTCTCGGTCTTTTCTTTTTATGCGTAGCTTGAAGCTTCATACGGGCGCGGGTCCCTTAGGAGTACAAGACCAACACCGCTCGGCGTGTAATGTGCGAAAAAAAAAAAAGAAAACAACAAAACATTGCGTTTCCTCGAAGCGTGAGTGGCGTGAGTTTTTTATTGGACGCACCGGCGCCTGGCTCTTTCGTGATTGAGGATATCTCCCGTTGCCGCCGGTGTAAACAAATGGATTCGAGATCCAACTGTTCCGTGTGGTTTGCTTTCAGGCAAATTACGACACATATGTGCGAGCGTTTATCAACCAGTAGAGGGCGGTAGAAAATTTAAAAAATACCTCCCGCATCTTTCCAAGGGGTGAACTCGAGTAAACGCGTCGCGGAGGGGGGGGGGGAGGGTATCACGTGAATGTTGCGTAATTTGGTACGCTTCGGGAATGCCTAATTGTTATTTCACCTTTATTATTCCTATTTATTGAAGGAAGGAGTAGCGTTGCCTGCAACGAGTGGTGGGACGCTGATGTGCGATCGAGCAGTCGGTTTTCACTAGCAGCCAGGCGCTGATTGCTTTGCGAGGCAAGAGATGGGGGGGAATGGGGGGGAATGGGGGGGGGGGGGCACAAACAGTTGGCACGAAACGCAAGCATGCGCAATGGTGCTGTGGACATAGCAACCGACGCGTGACATAGAGCGACTAAGAAATGCTCCAGCATTTAAAATTGTACGATGATCTAGAGTATACGCAATAGCAACAGTAGCGCATTACGCTGTCCCAATACACCCAATTAGGCAGACTTGCGTTTAGATATAGTGGTTAACGATGTTGAGCACTTGGCACTCGACTATGGGAGAGCACAAAGCCGTCCCGTGACACTCGCAAGAAGGCACAGCTGGCAATTAATGATAAGAAATCGCTGCGGCAACTGCACACAAATGCGGACCTGTACAAATGAAGCCACCAAAGAAGTGCCGGGTATATAGGTATT
The DNA here is from genome assembly GCF_043290135.1 of Rhipicephalus microplus. Taxonomy (NCBI): domain Eukaryota; kingdom Metazoa; phylum Arthropoda; class Arachnida; order Ixodida; family Ixodidae; genus Rhipicephalus; species Rhipicephalus microplus. Next base: position 52,776,941 of record NC_134709.1, read on the forward strand.
TGTGTGCGCTGTTTTCCTATATTTGATGCACATTCAACCATGGGTTTGGCGGTTATGAACCACTTCTTACACGGGATAGCGATCTTTTATTGCGGCTGTTTGCCTTTATACGTTGCTACGCTTCATTAGAGCCTATAGCTATGAAAGTATCACCGTCGTCATCACCCGTACAAGCCGTTAAGTGTTGCACTGCTAAGCACACTAATGAACGTCCGATTTCTGGCACGGGGGAGGAGATCATTGCGAAGCACCAAAAGGCACACACACACACCAAGCTTCTCGAACCACCCATTTGGGGTCGCTCGCTGGATTCCCTGTCGAACGGTTGTGCCCCCGCGATCTCCGACGACAGCGCGGCTCTGACCTGCCGGCTCGCCCTCCGCCATCTCCTGACGCCGTGAAGCTCTCGCTGAGTGGCGCCCCGTCCTCGGACTCCTGCGACCGTGTCCCCATCTTTCTCTGTATTATCTTTACTTATCACTCTATTCTTTTTAATCCTTCCTTACCCCCTTCCCTCGTGAGCCACTGTTGAGGTGTCGCACTCTGATGCAGACAGTTACGGGGCTCACTTTTATATTCTTTTCTCTCATTTAGGAATCACTTCCCCCTTTTTTCCGATAAGGCAATCCTCATTTCTAAATTATGGGGCCAAGCTTCTCTTAGTCTAACCTTGTCATGCGTCACGTGCAACCGAGAGAAGAAGAGACATCAAAGAAGGCAGTATCTCCCAAACAGTATAATAGACGGCGCTGTCTCATAGAAGTACATAGAGTGACTGTATATGGTCCCTACGGTCCCTACCATATAGAGTTACTCTAGAAGGACATACAAACTGCAGTTGAGTGATGATAATCTAGATGGCACAGTACCGCTACTGTCCGATTGGCTGCTGCCCGTGTTGTGCCTGGGTAGGCGGAGATCGAGTGCCTCGCTCAGTCGCCGTACGTGGCGGATATTTGGGGGGGGGGGCATGGACGAAGCAGAGTGGCGGGTGCGTTGACGCTTGCGATCGGCTTCCTCGGCCCGCGTCTCGTCGGTGTTACCCACTTGCCGTCTGCATTCTCGAACGTGATCGGACGCATGGACGCTTCGCCCCACTCATTGTCATTCAATCCATCAATGTGCTGTGATTTTTTTTATAATTTTTTGCTGAAATTTCTGTATTAGCGGCTCAAGCTTTACCCGATCTTAGCGAAAGAACATGTCCACGGTTTGTCTGAATAATAAATGAATAAAAGTGTTTCCGTCATCACTGTATTCGTGTCTACTTACCAACGAAACAAGTGCGGCGAACTCTGGCATTTGCGTAAATAAATTGAACCGTCGCGGCGTAGTCTCCACAAACAGGGCTTGCGTAAATTGCTTTGCGAACTCTGTCACGAAATATATAATGCCCTTCGGACTTGAGATTGTAATTAGCACTAAAACGAGAAAAGAAAGGCAAAAACGCGTGGACTGCCTGACGCGCTATAACAGCATTTCCTTTTTGACGCTGAGGGCATCAGGCCGCATCGGTGCTTACGGCTGACGGGAAGTAATTACAAGCGACGGAAACTTACGTTCGTTAACATACGCCTATTCTGCAGTCAATGACGTCAAAAACCAGCTGGGTACCCAACGGATGCGATATGTTTTTCGTGTACGACTGTCACCGCAGACTGGTCCCTTGTTAAGATGCAAAAAAACTTTACGACCGACCACGACAATGTCTGGCCAATGAGGTCGTGTACAATAAAATAAAAAAATATTAATAAACACCGCCATGCGTAGCTGGGCATTGGACATACGCCAATGACGCTGCGTAAAATTTACGCCGGTGTCTATAGGAATCAAGCCCTTTCCGTTCAATAACTTTTGACCTTTTTTTAAAGAAATAATAAAAAATATATTGTTTGTACAAAATAACATGTCCAGACGTAACATATATAATCAGAGTACAACGACCTAACGAAATCACATTGAAATCACTTTGACGTGGCATTTCGTTTCTACAAGCCATGGCTCTTTCTGCGCGAGCAACCAAACTTATGCGCAGCAAGCATAGGGAAAAAGTGCATTGATTTTTAATTAGGGCATTGTAATTAGATTTTGATCATAATTTAACGAACGACACTGAAAAAAAAAAGCCAGGCCTGCGCGGAAGGCACAGCACCGTCACAGCGAAAGCTAGAAGAGCGGCCTTTCAGAGCTTTTTCTAAACACTCATTGGGTAACTACTGCAAGCACACTTGCTTGATACCCACTAGGGCATTAATAATAACATTTTGTGGGTATAGTAGGCCGGCATTCGCTATGCTATTTTTCGTCATTCTTCTGAGAAGCGTAGTATCCGCTAAGCATTTGCAAGAAATTTTGGGCCAATCGTTCATGCAGTGGCTGACGACGATGAGAAAGTATGGCCTGGTGTTTTTCTTTTTTTTTTTGCTATTCGTTTACATCAATCACGTAACAGTCACGCCCTAAGAAAATTCGTATTATAACGTTGAACGCATGAAAGGGAAAGTCATAGTTTTAGCTATACAGAGGGAGAATTTAAAGGGACACCGTAAAGGGTACAACAATTTTTCTCGTATGGGTAAATTATTTTTTTCAAAATACCAAAACTGCCACGCATGCTACGTCAAGACGCTTTGTAAGCTAAAAAGAAAGAAGAACGCGTGAAAAGAAAATACGGATGGCGACGCCCCTTCCAAGCACAGTCCCCTTGACAACCGAAAGTTCGACGGCGTCTACTTGGGCCCCACGTAGTTTCTGCCCCCCTCTCCCCCCAAAAAAACATGCATCACCGAAGAAGCCAGGGACTTCAAGGGACACTAAATTCACATAACAATTTACGTCAGAGTGAAAGCTGAATGCACGACAACATCTAAAACGACAATATTATCAATAACAGCGCCTTACTTACCGAGAAATTAAGGTACATGCACAAGAACGCATGCACCTCAGAAGGACATTCTCAGAATGATCCCGATGACGTCGGACAGATAGCCTACAATTAATCACGAGTAATCGATCTAGCTGCACTAAACAAAAGAACCTTCCCTGCATCAAGAGACACAATAAAATGCTGTATGTTCGTTTTTCTTTGGTTCATAAAAGAAAGAACCGCAGACGTTACTATGGAGAATGGCACGAGTGTTTCAATAATTCAATTTTCGCACAGTTACTCTGAACAGGTGGTGCTATCTAGCGGGGCCCAGTTGAACAAAAAAATACGTCTGCAATGTATATTAACTCTGCAATCTTGGAGCCAATAGCGGGAAATTGATCAAGGGCCGTTGTTGCTGCTGTGGCTCCCGCTGCTTTCGGTCTGCTGCTACAAACGCAGTAAATCCAGGCAATGTTGTACACGGCAACAGTGACGTGAGACGGTCTGGTCAGTCCGCTTCATGAGGCGGGGAAATTGAAGTGCACTAACCCGATGCGAACCACTAGAACGTGGTTTTAATTCAAAATAGGCCCTTCCTTGGCACAAAGGTAATAAAATACTTCGAGGTTTGTGGACCACTATTTAAACAATCAACGTAGACATAATAGTTGCCTTTAGTGTCCCTTTAACGTAGCGATTTTCAAAAAAATTACCTCCTGCCAATCTGGAAGAATAGCAGTGTGACTATTAAACGAGTTCATGAGAATGTTCGTGTGATCGATTGTTTTTTTTTCTGCTTTTCCACTGCTTTATTTCGCCGCTCTAAATCTACGACTGTTGATCGAATTCGTAAAAAAATCGCCTTGATATTTGTATAACGTCAGCACCAGAGATCTCTGTGGGGAAAGCGAGACTTTTCCCATTGATCTTCTCATTTATTAGCTCACAGCTATGAATGAGGAATTAACGACACCAAAATTTTCAGATCATAATTTATCAATCTAAACTAGTTTATCATCTCACTTCGACGAGTCATTAAAATGGCGCATGACGGACATGACACGATTCGCACGGTGTTTCCATATAACCTAGCGATTTAATCTCGTACATAAATGCTTTATAACATGGCGAATTTGTCTAGTACACAACTTTTTAAGCATTGTTTACCGTACTCACGCCAGTGGTGCGTCGCGCGCGGGCTTTCCAACCGCGAAGACACGCGAAATCCCGATCATCGCTCCAGGCACACCGCGCCGCCAAAGCACGCAGATGGAAATCCATTGAAGTGTAGAAACATATAAATTTAATGACACACGTTAAAGTGATCGTGTGGCATTCGGTTTTGCCCGCTCTACTCTACGCCCCGCCTCCCCCCCCGCACCCCACACACGCGCTAACAACAGAAGAACACTTGCCCCATCAAGCAAGAGGTGCGGGCAAGCGCCCTCCTTCGTCTGACGTAAGCATTACGTCAGCCAAGTGCGCAGCGGCTTGGCCTGGAACGCCACCGTAAAATGACCCGCGCGCGCGACCCGCGAAGATGTTATTATGCGGAAAAACGCCAACACGCCATGCGTAAAGCGTCGTCGTAATGGGCAATTCTTCAAGGCTCCTTTAAACACCATCTGGAAATGAACAAATAAACGAAAACAAAACGAGCGCTTATTCTCTCCCGTGGCGTTTCTTGAGAAAGTCTTTCGGGCGCACTTCGTGCCGCCTGAAGGGTGATTCGCGAGAAGTCACTAATGTATACAAACTGGCAATTGGTCCGTGTACGGGAAATATCAGTCGAGAATGGTCTCTCAGCCTGCTCTGCCTCGCAGCAGGGGCAAATAGTTGTCGGGATGGGGGAGAAAGGAGGGCGAATTTTCTTGAAATGGACATTTTTAGCTCTCTGTGCCACGGCGAAAAAAATTTCGACGCGTTATATCGACGATCCCCTTGAATTTCGATGATGAATATCTGCGACTACACTTGAAGAAATGTATTGAAATTTGGTGTTTAACGTCCCAAAACTACCATACGATTATGAGAGACGCCGTACTGGAGGGCTCTGGAAATTTCGACCACCTGGGGTTCTTTAGCGTGCACCCAAATCTGAGCACACGGGCCTACAGCGTTTCCGCTTCCATCAAAAATGCAGCCGCCGCAGCCGGGATTTGATCCCGCGACCTGTGGGTCAGCAGCCGAGTACCTTAGCCACTAGACCACCACGGCGGGTCAAGCGACTACTTGCGGCTTTTGTGAATAAAAAGGTTGGATGTATCTTAAAATATCGTACACTACGTATTTCTCATACAAACTCTGCACCCAAGTCCGTAATCGAAATTTTATTTTACGAGTTTTCGTCAATTGGTCGCCAAAGAGTCATTTGAATTGCGACAAACTATTTCAGCCTCGACACACAGTTATGTGCGAAAACGGAAGGAGGCTGAGTGTCAGAAAAATTGTGAAAAATCTGTACTCTCTAAAAATAAAAGACCTTATATACGACTGTCACAAAGCGAGTCTCAAAGTATCAATGTTCTTCTGACAAGGCTTCTTCTGTTCGAAAAAAAAAAAAAAAACCCTGCCTATTTTTGGTTGCTGTTTTGATACTATTCTTCTGAAACGTTCTGCACAATATAATGTTTATTGAGCGGTCTAATGAGAGAGTCTCATAATGAAACACAGCAAAAGGTTCGTGGGCTGCGCAATGGACGTCATTTACATGGCTTCATTTAGCCGCGGTAAAGTGTATACGTAGGACAGTCGGGACGGTGCATCAGTGTTCGTATTAGAGAGCACCATTCATCTTTGAAGGCCTCAGGCACATCGCATATCGTGGTTCATTGCAGAGAGTGTGGCTGCTATCCTGTTTTTCAGGATACTGAAGCTGTTTTTCGTTCTAACAATCAATGAAATCTTGAGTCGACGGAAGCTTTTCACATAAGAAAAAGAGCAGAACAGTGCGTCAGCCAACCTTCAGTGGTGCCCCACCATAATGAGTATTGCTTTTCTAGATTGTGTTTCTGGTTAAGCGTTCTGTTTTTTTTATTGACTGTTCTCGAGTTGTCACGGTTTGTACTGTTTGCCTTCACACGCATGCGTCGATATTGATTGAATGCTTATATATTCTTCTCTTTCCGATAAATGTTTCCGTGGCGAGAAAGCGCTTGTCCTGTGTTTCTTTGCGTTAT